>NC_029785.2:58800270-58862265 GCF_000816755.2 Arachis ipaensis
TAGTACCAAATAACTTGGCATTCAGCTTCATGATTGCTCCTAGATATTTAGCAACTTGCTCTTCAGTGATGTCTTCATCCTCTTCAGAGGAAGAATATTCATCAGAGCTCATGAATGGCAGAAGAAAGTTCAATGGAATCTCTATGGTCTCTGTATGAGCCTCAAATTCCTTTGGTTCCTCAAAGAGAAACTCCTTTCTGTCTAGAGAACATCTCAAGAGGCTTTTCTCACTGGGACTCACGTCCTCCTCACTCTCTCCAGGTTCGGCCATGTTGGTCATGGTTATGGCCTTGCACTCTCTCTTGGGATTTTCTTCTGTATTGCTTGCGAGAGTACTGGGAGGAGTTTCAGTAATCTTCTTACTCAGCTGACCTACCTGTGTCTCCAAATTTCTAATGGAGGACCTTGTTTCATTCATGAAACTTAGTGTGGTCTTGGATAGATCAGAGACTATGGTTGTCAGGCCAAAATGGCTCTATTCAGAATTCTCTATCTGTTGCTGAGAAGATGATGGAAAAGGCTTGCTATTGCTAAACATATTTCTTCCACCATTATTGTTGAAGCCTTGTTGAGGCTTCTGTTGGTCCTTTCATGAGAAATTTGGATGATTTCTCCATGAAGGATTATAGGTGTTCCCATGTAATTTACCTCTGCCATTGCAGGGTTCTCAGGATCATAAGCTTCTTCTTCAGAAGAAGCTTCTTTAGTACTGTTGGATGCAGCTTGCAATCCATTCAGACTCTGAGAGATCATATTGACTTGCTAAGTCAATATTTTGTTCTGAGCTAATATGGCATTCAGAGTATCAATTTCAAGAACTCCCTTCTTATGAGGCGTCCCATTGTTCACAGGATTCCTCTCAGAGGTGTACATGAACTGGTTATTTGCAACCATTTCAATGAGTTCCTGAGCTTCTGCAGGGGTTTTCAGATGAAGAGATCCTCCTACAGAATGGTCCAATGACATTTTTGACAACTCAGACAAACCATCATAGAATATACATATGATGCTCCATTTTGAAAGCATGTCAGTAGGACACCTTCTGATCAATTGCTTGTATCTTTCCCAAGCTTCATAGAAGGATTCGCCTTCCTTCTGTCTGAAGGTTTGGACTTCCACTCTAAGCTTACTCAATTTTTGAGGTGGAAAGAATTTTTCCAAGAAGGCATTGACCAGCTTTTCCCAAGAGTTCAAGCTATTCTTAGGTTGTAAGTCCAACCATGTCCTAGCTCTGTCTCTTACAACAAAAGGAAAAAGCATAAGTTTGTAGATCTCAGGGTCAACCCGATGAGTCTTAACAATGTCACAGATTTGCAAGAACTCAGCTAAAAACTGATGAGGATCTTCCAATGGAAGTCCATGATACTTAAAATTCTGCTGCATTAGAGAAACTAATTGAGGCTTAAGCTCAAAGTTGTTTGCTCTGATTGTAGGAATTGAGATGCTCCTTCCACAGAAGTCAGAAGAGGGTGCAATAAAGTCACCAAGCATCTTCCTTGCATCTCCATCATTGTTGTTGGGTTCGGCCATGTCTCCTTCTTTTTCGAAAATTTCTGTCAGGTCCTCTCTAGAGGGTTGTGCTTTAGCTTCTCTTAGTTTTCTCTTAAGAGTCTTTTCAGGTTCACGATCAGCTTCAATAAGAATGTCTTTATCCCTGTTCCTGCTCATATGAAAAAGAAGAGAACAGAAAAGAAGAGAAATCCTCTATGTAACAGTATAGAGATTCCTTTATGTGACTAGAAGAAGAGAAGAATGGAAGAAGGAGAGAGAAAAATTCGAACACAGAGAGGGAGAGAATTCGAATTTTAAATTAAAATAAAAGAAAAATATTTTTATTTTTATTTTAATTATTGGTTAGTATTCAAAAATTAAGAGAAGAAATAAAATAAAATTTGAAAATTAAATAAATCAATTAATTAAAAAGATTCTTGAAAAAGTGGTTAGTGATTTTCGAAAATTGGAGAGAGAAAAGTAGTTAGGTGGTTTTGAAAAAGATATGATTGAAATAGAAAACTTTTTAAAATCAAACAAAAAGTAAAGTGATTAATTGAAAAAGATTTGAAAATCAAATTTGAAAAGATAAGAAGTTAGAAAAGATTTTGAAATTAAGTTTTGAAAAAGATATGATTGAAACTTTTTTTACAAAGATTTGAAAAGGAAATTAAAAAGATTTTATTTTTGAAATTAAAGTTGATTACTTGACTAACAAGAAACTAAAAAGATATGATTCTAGAATTTAAAGATTGAACCTTTCTTAATAGGCAAGTAACAACTTGGAAATTTTTGAATCAAAATATTAAATGTTAGTGAGATTTTTGAAAATATGAAGTAAGAATAAGAAAAAGATTTTGAAAATAAAAAAAAAATTCGAAAAATATGTAATAAATAAAAAAGATTTGATTTTTGAAAAAGATTTGAAAAGATAGAATTTTGAAATTGAAATTAATGAGTAAAATAAGGAAAGATATATTTTTTATTTTTGGATTTTTAGTAAAGAGAGAGAAAAACACCAAATTGAAACAAAACATAAAAATTATGAATCAAAATAACTAATGCATGCAAGAACACTTTGAATGTCAAGATGAACACCAAAACTTATTTTTGAAAATTTTTAAGAAAAGAAAAACATGCAAGACACCAAACTTAGAAATTTTTAAACTTTAGACACTAACAAATTGAAAATTCATATAAAAAACAAGAAAAGACACAAAACATGAAAATGCAAAGATCAAACAAAGAAGATCATCAAGAACAACTTGAAGATCATGAAGAATAGTTCCATGCAGGTGTTCTTCGAAATTTTAAAGAAAATAAAAAAGATGCAATTGACACCAAACTTAAAAATTGACACTAAACTCAAACAAGAAACACAAAATTTTTTTTGTTTTTATGATTTTATTAATTTTTTTGTATTTTTCGAAATTAAGAAATAAAAAGCTTAAAAATAAAATAAAATTACCTAATCTGAGCAACAAGATGAACCGTCAGTTGTCCAAACTCGAACAATCCCCGCAACGGCGCCAAAAACTTGGTGCCCGAAATTGTGATCTTAATGGCGCCAACAACTTGGTACGCACAATTGTAATCTCACTTCTTTCCAGAACTTCACACAACTAACCAGCAAGTGCACTGGGTCGTCCAAGTAAAAAACCTTACGTGAGTAAGGATCGATCCCACGGAGATTGTCGGCTTGAAGCAAGCTATGGTCATCTTGCAAATCTCAGTCAGGCAGATTCAAATGGTTATGAGGTTTTGATAATTAAAAATATAATTAAAATAGAAAATAAGATAGAAATACTTATGTAATTCATTGGTGAGAATTTCAGATAAGCGTATGGAGATGCTTTGCTCCTTCTGAATCTCTGCTTTCCTACTGCCTTCATTCAATCATTCATACTCCTTTCCATGGCAAACTTTATATTGGGGGATCACCGTTGTCAATGGCTACCATCCGTCCTCTCAGTGAAAATGGTCCAAATGCGCTGTCACCGCACGGCTAATCATCTGTCGGTTTTCGATCATGTTGGAATAGGATCCATTGATCTTTTGCGTCTGTTACTACGCCCAACACTCGCGAGTTTGAAGCTCGTCACAGTCATCCCTTCCCAGATCCTACTCGAAATACCACAGACAAGGTTTAGACTTTCCGGATCTTAGGAATGGCCGCCAATAATTCTAGCCTATACCACGAAGACTCTGATCGTGAACCAGGAGGCTAAGAGATACACACTCAAAATATTGCAGATAGAACGGAAGTGGTTGTCAGGCACGCGTTCATAAGTGAGAATGATGATGAGTGTCACGGATCATCACATTCATCAGGTTGAAGTGCGAGTGAATATCTTGGAATAAGAATAAGCTTAAGTTGAATAGAAAAACAATAGTACTTTGCATTAATTCATGAGGAACAGCAGAGCTCCACACCTTTATCTATGGGGTGTAGAAACTCCACCGTTGAAAATACATAAGTGATAATGGTGTTCATTGGCTTCGGCCCCCAGAGAGGAAACCAGAATGACCAAGATGCAAATACAATAGTAAAAAATATTATTTATAATAAACTAGTTACTAGGGTTTACAGAAATAAGTAAATAGTGCAGAAATCCAATTCTGGGGCCCACTTGGTGTGTGCTTGGGCTGAGCATTGAACTTTACACGTGTAGAGACTTCTCTTGGAGTTAAACGCCAGGTTGCAGCCTGTTTGTGGCGTTTAACTCTGGTTTGTAACCTATTTCTGGCGTTTAACTTTAGAATAGGGAAGAAAGTTGGCGTTTGAACGCCAATTTGCGTCGTCAAAACTCGGGAAAAGTATGGACTATAATACATTGCTGGAAAGCCCAAAATGTTTACTTTCCAACGCAATTAAGAGCGCGCCAATTGGGTTTCTGTGGCTCCAGAAAATCCATTTCGAGTGCAGGGAGGTCAGAATCCAATAGCATCTGCAGTCCTTTTTCAGCCTCTGAATCAGATTTTTGCTCAAGTCCCTCAATTTCAGCCAGAAAATACCTGAAATCACAGAAAAATACACAAACTCATAATAAAGTCCAGAAATGTGAATTTTGCATAAAAACTAATAAAAACATAGTAAAAACTTACTAAATTATACTAAAAATACCTAAAAATAATACCAAAAAGCGTATAAATTATCCGCTCATCATGCTCCCAACAGCAGCCATATCTCCATGTATGCGTGCGCACACAAACCAGAAATCGTAAAATTCTACAACATCACAGAATTCAAATTTTGACACCAAAGTTTAAATGGTCATAACATCCTCTACAAAAATCCATTTTCTACAAATTTTATATCAATTTAAAGCCCTCAAAGCCATCTTTAATTTAAAACAAGTTTCATTCAATTTTAAGTTTTGAGGTTCAAGTTATGATCCATCAAAGTTGGCCTAAAACTCATTTTTACCAAAACTTTGACAAACCTCAATTTTCAAAACATACTCTTTTCAAACCTCTTCTAATCCAACCAAAACTTTACCAATTCAACCTAAACCACATTCCAACTTCCTTATTCAATCCACCACACATCAATTTTCTAGTTTTATCAATCTTAGCTCAATAATTCAATTCTAGCAACATCCAAGCTTTCAAGTTCAATAATCAACAAAACCTCATACTCAAACACTTATATATCACTATCATCCATTCAATCACCAATTGTCAACCATATACTTACCGTCCTTACCTTTTCTGGCCTCCGGCCCAAATTCACAATTCAATACATACTCCACAAACCATTAATCATTGTCCAATTTTATCAAATTTCTCAACACACCAAACATGCAATTTCACACAATTCTCAACTCAATCATTAATTCACATAACACATCAACTATGCATATTAATACCAACCATTTACATAATCCAAACCTAATCCTAGGGGCATCTAGCCTAGGAATTCTCATCACACCACATGGTACTTAAATAAAACTTAAACCATACCTCTTGTAGCCAAAATAATTGAGCTTCTTCTTGGAAGTCTCTACCAACCCTTAGCTCCAAGCCTCACCAAAGCCCCACAAGCAATATCAATCTTCCAATTGTGCACCAAAATCACCCAATACTCTAACATAATCAATTTTCACACTTATAATCAACCTAGGATTCATGAAATTGATAAATCACAAGGGTTAGAGGGTTCCTTACCTTAACCCACAAAATTGGTTGATGAATATCACCCATGGCTCATACTAAAGCACTCCTAAACAACCAAAATCATAAAATCACTCAACACCCATAACTAATCACGTTTTTTGAGGGAAAAATCAAAACTGGGCAGAGAAGAATGAAATACTCACTATAATGACGCGTGGTCGTAAACGGCTCGTCGATTGGAGCTCCTTAGCTCAAGTTATGGTGGTTTGAAGTTTCAAGGAGAGTTAGGCTTTTCTCTCTTCTTCCCTCTCTTCTCTTCAACGTGAAACACACAAAATGGGGGAGTTGTGGCTGCTGAATGGCCTTAATAAGGCCATATATATGTTGGGTCTTGGACCCACTTGGGACCCGGTTTACTTGGTTTAGCCTGTTGGCCCAAATTTGGGCCAAAACCTTTAAGATTAGAATTTTAAATTGTATTTTAAATATTTCTGGCTTCCCAAATTATAATTTCTAGTTTCCTAACTTTATTCACTTATAATTAATTTCCTCAGCTGCAGTACCGGACAAATCTCAACTGGTACTACCGGTCAAATTTTTGGTGTGCGTTTTTACGCAGAAAACTATGTTTTTCGACTCAGAAAAATTCACCGAGTCCAAATATCATATTTAAATTATCAAATTCCGATTGATAAATTTTCTAATCATATTCACTCATATTTAATTTATTATTTACTTAATTATGGTTTGATCGGGTTTTACATCCTACCCACCTAACAAAAATTTTCGTCCTTGAAAATTCGATATTAAATCTTTATATAAGCTCTCACATTTTCAACCGACCTCTTACCATTCAATTTACCATTCTCCAACATCAATTCTTAACACCTATTCCCAATTCCAGCTTAAGCTATATTTATCCGTCTCACTCTTAGCTTCTTATATGTGTCTCTCAATAACTAACCAAATGTTATGTTTTTCTCACCCTTCATAAACTCTTCAAGTTCTTTCAGAATTCTGGCAAAACCTCCCCTATAAATTTGGGTTTACTGCCCTTCACGGTTTCCCTAAAATCAATCTCAGTACACCATCAGCATTTCAATTTAATGTTTACCAAATTCGTCTTTAAATCCAATCATTATACATTTCAATCTAAATCCAAGGTCATCATGATCAAATCATAATATTTATCTCTCAAACACAACAATTGGTACTCACTTATCACTTAAATCTAATTATATACCAACAATCATTTTCGTATCCACTCCAGAATCAGTCAAAGTACACAGCCACAATCAAATTCAATTATCTGAGAATCATTACTTGCATTAACCCACTAAACCCTTCAAGTATTTCAAGCTTAAAACATCTTAGTCTACTTTACACCTCCTATACATAACTATCCTGTGTTACTGCTTCCGCTGCATCACTCTGATTATTAACTACTAAGAATCCAATCATGAATCCATGTCATATTCCCCTATCGAATCACAAAACCTAGGCCCACTTCTAAGCTTTCTCAACCTGATAGAAATAATGTTTACGCTCATCGTGAGACTCAATCACAACCTCTCAAAAATCTCTGATCTCCATACTCACATTACCTAATCGTTCAAAACTTATAATATCAACTGCCTAACAATTTGTCATCCTCCAATTTCTACACAAGTGCTCGATTTTTACAAAATTTCATCCCAATTCAAATCCCACTATACCAATGTCAATTACAAGCCCCATCTACTCTAAATCATCATGTCACAATCAATTCAAGCCTAATTAAACAAATCATCCAATCAACTATCTGCCTCTAAGTATCTCACTCAACAATCCAAAACCAACGCACTAATCTCATATACACCACTGCCAAGATTCCTATCTTGGCGTTCCCTCACCGATTCGTTCTTGGAAGTTCCTCCCCAAGTAATTCGTTCATGTCCATGAGACGCCATTCGGGTCCTGTCCACACCCAACAAGCGATATCAAGGTGATCAATCTCAATATCCCAAGTTAAGTGCTTCAATTTACCAAATGTATGCTCATGAACTTCATGCTAGACGTATCAGTCAGATACCCTAACTAGCACAGGCACAGACTCAAAGTATGCATTGAAGCATAAGCAGTTCCATCCCTCAGGCTCACGAGGACGAATTACTCTGATACCATAAATGTAACACCCTAGTATTCAAATCCTAATGATCGAGTCATAAGTCAATGATAATAAGGTGGTACGACTCTCAGGTGGATCTTTAATACATAGTTATAAGTATAATTGAAAGGAGTATTCTCGAGAAGCCTGAAGAGGAGAAAAATTAAAATCGCGAAATCGTAGCACTCACGTATCGATAATTAAAATGGAGATAAAGCTTGATCTCAAACGTCATAAAGATGAGTTCGTAGGGAAGAATAAGATAAAACAAAATATGGATACAACATAAATACTTAGCCACTAGTTGCGACCCACGAAGTTTAGGCCGGCTAGGGTACAGTATAAAAGTAATTTGACAACCATATCTCCTAATCTCTCCCAATTGATACACAAGGGCCTCTATAGGCAACTTTTCAAAAGGATTAAATATATAGCATGAGTTCTTTAAAAACAAAAGCAGAGAGAATCTAAGCAAACGTAAATAAGAGATCTTAGAGGTCTTCGCCGTCTTTCAGACAAACCACAGCTCACTACTGAGCACCTGAACTTGCATCTGTAAAACAAGAGATATATACGGAATGAGAACCCCGACCCATGGGTTTCCAGTACAGTAAAAGTGCCAAATAAATACAATGCATTGTAATAAAAACTCACTAAGCATCCTAAACTTCCTTTCACCCAATATTCATCCTATATTCACGCTAATCCATAAATAGGCAACTGTCATAAGGGAATGCTAAATCTAATTCATATGCCTCATGCTTCCCAACTATCTTACTCTCCGACAATTCACAATCAGAATTATAAAAAAAACCATCCCAGCTATTCTTTCTCAGCAATTCTATATCATTACCTCATATCCTCACCTGGAGCAAGTGAAATCACTTTACTATGTCTACCCAGGGAGCTCAATTTATCTCATTTTCTACCTAGAGCAAGTAAAATCACTTCACTGCGTCTACCCAGGGAACTCAAAATACCTCATTCAATAATCATCATTTTAAATTAATCATATCATTATTCCATCTCAACAAGAACAGTCCTCAGCGTCAACCGACACTAGCTTGAGGGACCTCTCAGTTGTACAAACACAAGCAATACAGACAAGTAATACATAAGTAGATTCAAGTAAGGCAAATAGCACATAATCACATAGTATGGCATATAGAATTAGGCAAACCAATACAAATAAGCAAACCCGAACAAATCAAACATATGCAAAATGATGAATGCCTGCTCTATGGTCAATGATATCATCTATCGGTTACAAAGCCAACCCGACATGTCCTGGTAGCTAACCATTGGACAGTCCCTACGAGCGCACATCCCCAAGCTCAAAAATCAAAATAAAATATCTATGGGGGAGAGCTCATCCGAAAAGGTATACGTGTCCGGCCACATCTTACGATGCAGGATCAATAGAATATTGGATCTTAACCTGGAGAAAGTGGAGCCGACCCACTGCATCTACCCAAGGAAATCCGAAACTCAAATAGTTTCACAAATCTCAAATTAAACTCGAATGGGAGCAAGTGGGGGCTAACCACTGCATCTATCCCAAGAGTTGCAAACCAAACCCGGAGCAAGTGAAATCAAAGTCCCTGCATCTACCCAGGCAGGTATATCTCACCATGTGCTGGAGCAAGTGGAACAATAACACTGCATCTACCCAGACAGGTGTATCTCACCACGTCCCAGAGCAAGTAGATCAATGCCACTGCATCTACCCAGGCAGGTGTATCACAATCAGTATCATATTTAATATCAATCTCTTAATCGTTGTCTTTCTCATTAACAATCTCATAATCATCATCATCCTCTTTATCAGTCTCATAACCATCATCATTCTCATTAATAATCTCCTCATCATCATCGCTCTTGCTAACAATCCCATAATCATCATTGATTCTCCTCTTATCTCATCCATAGAACTTACCAAGCTTAAGTTACGGTCTTCTAATCTCATAATCAAAATTACCCCTTTTATTCCCTTACTATTCTCTCTCTTGATTCAATACTCTAAAACTGGTAAAATGATTTTAAGTAAGTATTATGGAAGGTTTCAAGCTTGTCGGGAAAGTAAAACAGTTAAAAACAAAGTTTTCTTTGAAAAACAGGGCAGTGTGCATACGCATAGCGCTGTGCGTACGTACGCCCAGAAGAATTTTCAGAAAGTGTGCGTACGCACAGAAAGTAAAATTTTCATTGTTGAGTGTACGCACAGAACGTGCGAACGCCCCCAACAGCTTGCAAAACTTCGTTGGTTGTGTGTGCACACAGGGGGTGCTAGCGCTCCCAACAGCAGCCATATCTCCGTGTGTGCGTGTGCACAAAAACCAGAAATCATAAAATTCTACATCACAGAATTCAAATTTTGACACCAAACTTTAAACGGTCATAACTTCCTCTACAAATATCTGTTTTCTACAAACTTTATATCAATTTAAAGCCCTCAAAGCCATCTTTAATTTAAAATAGGTTTCATTTAATTCTAAGCTTTGAGGCTCAAGTTATGATCTATCAAAGTTGGTCTAAAAATTATTTTTACCAAAACTTTGACAAACCTCAATTTTCAAAACATACTCTTTTCAAACCTCTTCTAATCCAACCAAAACTTTACCAATTCAACCTGAACCACATTCCAACTTACTTATTCAATCCACTACACATCAATCTTCTATTTTCATCAATCTTAGCTCAATAATTCAATTCAAGTAACATCCAAGCTTTCAAGTTCAATAATCAACAAAACCTCATACTTAAACACTTATATATCACTATCATCCATTCAATCACCAATCGTCAACCATATACTTGCCGTCCTTACCTTTTTTGGCCTCCAGCCCAAAATCTACGGCCTCCGGCCCAAATTCACAATCCAATACATATTGCATAAACCATTAATCATTATCCAATATTTCTCAACACACCAAACATGCAATTTCACACAATTCTCAACTCAATCATTAATTCATGTAACACATCAACTATGCATATTATTACCAACCATTTACATAATCCAAACCTAATCCTAGGGGCATCTAGCCTAGAAATTCTCATCACACTACATGGTACTTAAATGAAACTTAAACCGTACCTCTTGTAGCCAAAATAATTGAGCTTATTCTTAGAAGTCTCCACCAACCCTTAGCTCCAAGCCTCACCAAAGCCCCGCAAGCAATATCAATCTTCCAATTGTGCACCAAAATCACCCAATACTCTAACATAATCAATTTTCACATTTATAATCAACCTTGGGTTCATGAAATTGATAAATCACAAGGTTAGAGGGTTCCTTACCTTACCTTCTTCCGATGTTGGAGATGACGAAATAGGATTAGCTCTTGTTTATTATTATGTTATGATTAATGACTAAGATAGAAAACCTAGATTCTCAATCCTTGCCATGAATGCCTCTTTTTAATATTTGTTGTCTTTAGTTGGTTGCTTTATTTTCTTGTCATTTAATTTCTAGTCTCTTTATCCGCAAACTCTCTTGAGAATCTCATAAATAATAATTGAGCATTCGATTGCAATTATTAGGGAAAATGACCCGGGAGTAATACTCGGTTATTTTTATTGGGTTTGCATTCGTGACAACCAAAATTAAACTTTGATTGAGTGTTATCTGTCGGTTTGGAACTATACTTGCAACGAGGTTATTTCTCTTACCAAGAAGAAATTTCTAAGCCGACAGTTTCACTCCTTCACTCCCAACTAAATTGAATTAGCTAGCCTCCATTTACATATGTTGTTGAAACTCTAGTAAATCTGCCTACTCTAATTCGATTTACTAAGAAACACACCAAACATGTATAAATTTGCTCAGCCTGGTTCGATTTACATGCGGGAAAATAAATCTAAATTGCCTAATTTGATTTAGTTGAAATCAAAACCTCCCTGGTAAATCTATGAAGCCTAATTCGAATTACTACTAGAATTTGTAATTTGAATTACTCTTAATTCGATTTACATAAAGAATCTCT
This sequence comes from Arachis ipaensis, assembly GCF_000816755.2. Taxonomy (NCBI): domain Eukaryota; kingdom Viridiplantae; phylum Streptophyta; class Magnoliopsida; order Fabales; family Fabaceae; genus Arachis; species Arachis ipaensis. Next base: position 58,812,010 of record NC_029785.2, read on the forward strand.
TTGGGAGATATACGTTTCAATGTCTGATTTGGGTGAGACAGATAATATTTGGCAGCATTTGATTTATACAAGTACTTTTCCCAAGTATTTAACTACAAAAAAATAATTAATTTATATAGCATTTTGAACATAAGGGACTAATTTATTTGCTCAAATTTATTGACATATTGTTTATTTAATTGAGTAATGCTATATGTACACCAAAATCAGCCACTAAAGTCAACCACCAGTATAAAATACATGTTGGAATACAAATACACATTGAAAATAAATTAAACCACACATGTATTTATACACAAATATATTAGTAACTGATTTTAGTGTACAAATATCATTTTTGTTATTTAATTAGTACTAGCTACTCGATGTTAATATAAAGTTCTTATAGATTAGAAACTAACCAACCATGCTCCTCTATATCTCTCCTAAAAAATACTGTTATGTTGTAAAATAAATAAAAGGTGTACTAAATATAAAATAAAGATGTTTAAATAGAAGACTCTAATATTAATATTAGCCAATATAATTAACTCAATAAAGCTAATTTATATTATATATATATATAGCAACTTATTATAAGAGAGAAAGAAAAGAACAATATATGAGAGAGAGTAATTATTGTTATTGCTGTATATTGTTCTTCAGTCACTTCTCTATTTATAGGCAAAGAGAGCTTTACATTCTCAACTTCATTAATTCTAGTTTGCATTGAGAAGTTGAGTAATTTAGTATCGAGAACAAAAACAGTCACTTCTCTATTTATGGGCATCCACTTTGACTATTTTATTCTTATCACAATACTCCCCCTTGGATGCCCATTTAGGATTATGCCTCATTAAAACCTTACTAAAGGAAAACCCAGTGGGAAAAAACCTTAGTGAAGGAAAAAGAGTACAATATACTTTAGTGATGGGGACTGCCTCATTAAAAACCTTGTCAAGAAAAACTCGATGGGAAAAAAACCTGACCAAGGGAAAAAGAGTACAGTCTCCCCCTCTTGTCGACATCAATTGATGTCTCGAAATCGGCGCATCCCAATCTCATGTACCTATCTTTCAAAGGAGGATTTTGGGAATGACTTTGTGAACAAATCTGCCAGATTGTCCCTTGAGCGGATCTGTTGGACACCAATTGTCCCCTGATTTTGAAGATCATGAGTGAAGAAGAATTTGGGAGAAATATGCTTTGTTCTATCACCTTTGATATATCTGCCTTTAAGTTGAGCAATACATGCTGTATTATCTTCAAACAGGACAGTTGGAGCTTATCTTATGGTCAATCAGTCCACATGATGATAAGATATATTGGATCAAACTCTTGGGCCAAAAACACTCGCGACTTGCTTCATGTATCGCTAGTATTTCAGCATGATTAGAGGAGGTTGCTGCTATCGTCTGTTTCGTGGACCTCCATGATATAGCTGTACCACCATATGTGAACAGATATCCTGTTTGAGATCTCCCTTTATATGGATCAGACAAATATCCAGCATCTGCATAGCCAACTAATTGTGACTTGGATCCATATGGATAAAAGAAACTCTTCCTTTAGAGTTTTTATAATTGTTGGAATCTCTTCAGGAGTTCCAATGATATTTAAATCATCAACGGACACAGCAATAATAATGAATCCAGATGCAGTTTTCTTTATGAAAACACAGGGGCAGATATCATCATTCTTGAACCCGTTTTTTGGCCAGATACTCAGTAAGACGATTATACCACATTCGTTCAGATTGCTTTAGACCATATAAAGATCTTTGCAATTTAACTGAGTATAACCCTTTCGAATATTCACTGGATGGTTTAGATATCTTTAGTCCTTTAGGGACTTTCATATAGATATCCCGATCTAATGAGCCGTACAAATAGGTTGTTACCACATCCATTAAATGCATATGTAGTTTATGATATGCAGATAAAATGACCAAATAACGCAATGTTATCGCATCCACTACAGGGGAATATGTTTCTTCATAAAATATACCGGGCCTTTGTGAAAAACCTTGTGCCACAAGTCGGGCTTTGTAGTGCACAACTTCATTTTTCTCATTTCTTTTTCTCACAAATACCCATCGGTATTCAACAGGTTTTACATCTTCAGGTGTATGGACTACAGGTCCAAAGACTTCACGTTTTGCAAGTGAGTCTAATTCAGCCTTCATGGCTGCTTTCCATTTTGGCCAATCATTCCTTTGTCGACATTCTTCGACTGATCTTAGCTCAAGATCCTTACTTTCATGCATGATATTTAATGCCATATTATATGCAAATATTTCATTGACAATTGTCTTATTTCGGTCCCATTTCTCTCCTGTAAAGACATAATTTATAGAGATCTCATCATTTTCACAATTTTTAGGTACCTGAACGTCTTCTGGCATTAAAATTATATCAAAATTTTGGACAACTGCAGGTGTCTTTACTGTGTCTTTTTCAACAGGAATAGTATTTACCTCTTTTCTCTTTCGAGGATTTTTATCTTTGGAACCGACAAGCCTGCCACGCTTCTAGCGTGTATTTGCTTCAGTGGCTATTTGTCCTACTGAGACATCAATTCGAATTGGGGCTTTTTCTGCCCTGCCACGCTTCTGGCGTGAATTTGCTTCAGTGGCTGCTTGTCCTACTGGGACATCAATTCGAATTGGCGCATTTTCCGCTGGTATATAAGATTTGGTTATCCTCTTTGTATCGGAAAATGCATCAGGCAATTCATTTGCTATTCTTTGCAAATGTATAATCTTTTGAACTTCTAGTTCACATTGCCCTGATCGAGGATTTAAATGCATCAACGATGATGCATTCCAATTAAGTGCCTTTTCAGGAAGATTATTCTCTCCCCCTAATGTTGAAAATTTTGATTCATCAAAATGATAATCTGCAAATCGGGCTTTAAATACATCTCCCGTTTGTATCTCAAGATACCTCACTATAGAGGGAGAATCATATCCAACATATATCCCCAATTTTCTTTGGGGCCCATTTTGGTGCGATTAGGTGGTGTAATGGGAACATATATCGCACACCCAAATATTCTTAAATGGGAAACATTTGGCTGCTGGCCAAAAGCTAATTGCATAGGAGAGAACTAATGGTAACTCATTAGCCTCAAACGAATAAGTGTTGCGACATGTAAAATAGCATGCCCCTGATGCCAAGGCATCTTAGGCTAGTTTCACTAGCATTTTTCTGTTAGTTTTAGTTGTTTTATGCATTTTCTTGAGCTTAAAGTAACCAAGAATGGTTAAATGAATAACAAAGCAATGAACCATCCAAACAGTATGATTTTGATGCAAATTCCATGAGTTTTTAGTTATATTACTTGAATGCTATGAATGGAAGATTTCTCATGAAATTTTGCCCCAAACCGAGGTTGGGAGATTTGTTCTCATAAGCAAGGGTCTAGCAATTAATTGGAGGCGTTTAATAAGTGATTGTGCTAACCCATTTTGTGTGTGAACATAAGCTACTGGATGTTCAACACTTATTCCATTAGCCATACAATAAGCATCAAAAGCTTGGGAAGTAAATTCACCAGCATTATCAAGACGAATTGCTTTGATTGGATTTTCTGGAAATTATGCTTTTAATCGCATAATTTGAGCCAGTAATCTCGCAAACGCCAGGTTGCGAGAGGACAATAAGCACACATGTGACCATCTCGAAGATGCGTCTATCAGGACCATAAAATATCTAAAGGGTCCACATGGTGGATGCATCCCTTTTTAAGGATGCTTGATAAATATCAACTAGGTGCCTTGGGGTACGACAGGTACGTGACCAATGACCCTTTCCACCACAACGGAAGCATTTATCCTCGATTGATTTACTTTGCCAAGTATTTCTTTCTTTATCCTACTTCTAGTGAGATTCTTTCTTGTTAACATAATTTCTTTTCCTTCCATAATTAATTTTTTTTTTGCTACCAAAGCCTTGACATTTACCTCTTCTGGGGTTATGATTTGCCGCATTTGCTTCAGAAAATGGGGTGGCACCAGCAGAGCGCGTTTCATGATTTCTCAAAAGTAGCTCATTGTTGCGTTCAGCAACAAGAAGGCAAGAATTAGCTCAAAAAAAAAATTTAAATCCTTTTTCTCGATTGCTACTGCAGGAGCACATTCGAGGCATGGAAGGTCGAGAAAGTTTTCCCTAACATATCGGGCTTGAGGAAGTATCACATGATTGTACCTTTCTTCAAGGTCTTTCCACAGATCTGCAGGATCTTTTAATGTGGGATATTCATTTTTCAATCATACGTCAAGATGACGATGAAGGAAAATTATGGCCTTGGCTTTATCCTTCTGGGATGTATTATTTTTAGTCTTAATAGTATCTTCAAGATCCATTGAATCAAGATGGATTTTAACATCTAGTATCCATGATAAATAATTATTTTCAGATATATCAAGAACATTATATTCAAGATGAAAGAATTTTGACATAATAAAAATTTGTTACCTGAAGTCTTCCTAAAACTTTGTTAGAGATTCATGCTGATAACGTGATGTAAAATAAATAAAAAGTGTACTAAATATAAAATAAAGATGTTTAAATAGAAGACTCTAATATTAATATTAGCCAATATAATTAACTCAATAAAGCTAGTATATTGTTCTTCAGTCACTTCTCTATTTATAGGCAAAAAGAGTTTTACATTCTCAACTTCATTAATTCTAGTTTGCATTGAGTCACTTTGAGTCACTTCTCTATTTATAAGCAAAGAGAGTTTTACATTCTCAACTTCATTAATTCTAGTTTGCATTGAGAAGTTGAGTAATTTAGTATCAAGAACAAAAACAACCGCCCATATTAATGGACATCACTTTGACTATTTTATTCTTATCACAATATGTTATAAATAACTTTCGTTTTACAATGTCTAGGTCGAATGCTTCATGACAAGGATGCACATCGCTAGAGATTTCTTGTTGAAAAAGCACATCGCTAGAGATTTCTTGTTGAAAAATTTGCTTTCTGTTTAGGAGTGATTTTCAAACTGCTTTAAAATTTGAGGTGGTAATCGTGGGTTCTCCTGCTCTCCAACTAGAAAAATGTCAGATGAATATTTTTTATAAAATAAGTAAAATTATTAATTACTTAATATTTCTCATTTTGTTCTTACTATTAAATGATTAACAATTCTTTTGGTATGGACTAATTCTTCCTACCTTCTTTTAATTCAAACAGAAACATATAAATCGCACGTCTTTAGGTATCTACTGCCATTTTCTCCTCATATACGAAACAAAATGTTAAAAACTACGCTTAATTTTTTTTTTTTCTATTTTCTTTTCATAAAAAAAGGGGGGGCACGAGATGGAGCCCTAAAGTCGACGTCTAACACATCCCCCAACCCCACTTTTTTCCTTAAAAATGAGATATCTCGGCTTTTATCATTCAAATTCTCTAAAAAAAATTACAGTGCTGGTGACAATTACCACAACTAGTAAGAGCTATAAACATCTCAACTTAAAACTCGTACTTACAAATGACGAGAGATTTATGTAATTCATGAAAACGCAAATAAATACTAAATATGCAAGACAAGAGACCTGAAAGACTGAAAAATAAGATAAAGATGTTCACGTTCGAAGTTGTTTAATTGGGACCTCCAAATTTGCTCATCATTTTCGCAATGACCGGAGCCACCTTGGGATTTGACTGATGCTTAGCCAAGTTAGCAGGGTTCTTCATAACTGCAATCGATCCAACAAGTACATAATGTTGCCATCAATGAATATATACATATAATTGAAAGGAAAAGAAGATAAAGCCCCATTCCCCAAAATGAAAAAAACTAACAGAAGTTGATTTAATTTGTTTTGAGCACAATTGTCAAAAGGCACATGAAAAGGAAATGATGATATCTTGATAAAATTAACTGGACCCTGTGAGTCTATGACTACATCGTTTAACCACCATCTATTCTTCCTCATCATTCCACATCCCCAGTCTTCGAATAAAGTTTGATGTTTCACAAATATGCAATTCTATGAACAAATTGACAAAATCTAAATCTTCATAATCTATATTCAAAACATGACATATGAAGCAACCCAATAGTTTCCTCAAGCTACTACAAATAACTACATGGTCATCAGATTTAGTTTGGTCAATTCTGCCAGCAACTTACGAAATCCAGAAAATGCTTGGACACATATCAAATATAAAGAAACGAAAATACAAATTTAATAGGAAAAGAAATGAGAATATATGTCAAAGCCAAAGATTACCGTCTTGAAGTGCAGCCATGACCTCCGGATCACTAAATGCCGCCATTAGCTCAGGGTCCTGAAATTTGTCGATGTACATTTAATATTAGAACAAGAACATAAAGAGTGTTTTTCATTAAGCACTTTACATAAACAACATATATCCAGATACCCAGCTATACTTACATTCAAGATTTTGCTAAAATCAACATTTCCAGGCACTCCACCTGCCATTCCTCCCGGGAAACCTCCCGGCATCCCTCCTGGGAAGCCTCCCGGCATCCCTCCTGGGAAGCCTCCCGGCATGCCTCCTGGAAACCCACCAGGCATGCCTCCGGGGTTTCTACTGGAAGATGATTGATCTTGCTTCTTAGCCTTCTCATATGCAGCCTACAAAAATACACAGTATGTTAGCAGAATGCCAAAAGCTAAATTACATGGGATTACATAACATGGCATGCCTTTCTTGTGATAGACAGCAAGTTACCAGCATGCCAGCAACTAAAATACATGGAATAATGCATCCATATCAAAATTGAGAACCTGAGCTTCAGCACGACGTCTTTGCCTCTCACGCTCAAGTTTTTTCTCCGCTCTTTCCTTGTGCAGCCTTTCATACTTCCGTCGGTGTTCCTCAATCTTGTGAGCATTTGGTTCCACCTAATCCAGAATTCGCAATAAGATCCCAAAGCAAAAGCAACCATTTATATAAGACAGATATTCAGAATACCCCAAATGATTTGATACAATTCACGGCATTCAAATTACAATAAACGATGTCAACCATTATCTCCTATTCAACTATTTTCTAGTCAAGATAAAACTAATTTTCATGTTTTATAAACTTCTAATGGATCAATGTTCTACATTCTAAGATATCTCTTTTATAAATGTAAGTCATTTCAATTATTCGATTGATTTGAATATTCAGGCCATATCAATGTTGTATTTCACTGATATAAACAACCATAATCAAACTTATCTGTGTCCGATATTTCTTTTAACTTGAGGTGATTCTAAACTCATTGAGGTGGGATTTTCTTAAAATCAATTGAGTATCTTATTATATTTATTTGTAGGTGAAGTAAATAATAGATTAGCAAATCTCATTCAGCTCATACGAAAGGACCACAGAACAAACCTTCTTAAGTACAGCACTTATTTCCTCATCATAATCAATGTTTGAAGCCACATGAAGATCCTTTGCAGCCTCTTCCCACTGACCAAGCATTGACCGTGCTATACCACGCGACTTGTAGCCTTTAGCAGAATCGGGATTGATCTGAATGAAGACAAATTTTAATACATACAACATAATGCATGTAAAAGTACTGCCAATAAAAGACAACATATGGGTTATGCATTATGTACGTAGAATAGGAAATCATGTCGTGTTATGTTAGTATAAATTCATAATGTTTCCAAAACCAGCTGTCATTCAAAAAATTTTTTAAGGAAACGCAAAAGGGAGTACCATGCAAAATAATTTAGAAAAAAATAATTGCAAATCAACCCACCACACCTTATATCTAATACTAATCACTTGGGTATATTTGGAAACTATAAATTTTCCAAATACATTCACCGAGTACATTCATAGACCTATTTTAAGTCAAGTAAGGATATGATTCTGTCCATCAATCTGTGATACTAAGCGGAAAGAATATAACCTGCAAAGCAGCATTTGCATCACGGATCGCAGCATTTGGTTTCTTCATCTTGATGTAAACACTGGCTGTAAATGATCAACAAATATATAAAAGAATTAACAGATATCACATACTTATAAGAACAAACAAACAGATCATGTTGTAAAAAGGACCAAGTCATACCTCTGGTGGCATACATTATGGCAGATGTAGGATTAAGCAAGATTGCCTCCGTCAAGTTCTCAATTGCCTCCTCGAACTTGCCTGCATTAGAAAGATATGATATTAAGATTACTGCTGCATTACCAAACAAGCCTATGATTAATTCTCAAAGAAATAAACATTTCCAATGCTATATAAGACATAATAACACTAGATAGTTTTTCAAAGTTTAGACCACTGAGAGATATAGAAATTATACTGTTAGATTTATTTTGAGATTTTGCAACTTACCAAATTTACTACCCGTAACATAACTTACTAGATAAGAATTTTTTATCCATTCTAGAAATTGTGGAATTAGGCAAGTGTGACCAATCCTCATTAAATAGGCCTGTTGTTTGTGCTTCCTTTTGCCCTTCTTTTTCACATGATTGTTTGGTTCGTCAAATTCACAAGTGGTGTGATCAACGAAAGAGAGTTGCCATCCCACAAGGAAAGAGGGTAACATTGTCTAACAATACCATTGCAACCTACTTTTATTAGGAGGGTGCCACATTATAATCTAGGGTTATATCTACAGTTGCTGGACCAATAAAATTTGAAATGTTGCTCTTTGATGAGAACAAAAGCACTACATGGCAGTGACTATCCATGATATGTTTGTTAACAAGGTCTTATGTTAAAACTTGAGCTGTGGAAGGTTGCCAAGAAACAGAAATGGTGAGAGAAGAGAGGCAGGGAGAAAGGAGTTATAACGAAGCAGATTTAATTGCTGAAGAAGAATGAAGAATCACAAAAAATAAGTTCAGTGCAGGTTCATCTAAGAGAACTAACTCTGGGTTAAAATCAGCTACAACTTTCTAACTCAACTCTAACAGAATTCTAACTATGGTAAGTTAACAGCTAACAAACTAACTAATCTAACAGATTGCTATAAATATAAGAGCTAAGCTGGTGAGCCGGCACTATATATCAACTAACATCTTACGAAGAAGATAATTTATGCATGCATGGATGGATACTTCCTCTCTTAATATAATAGCTAAGATTCAAACAAAGTCCATGATCATGGGATTATGGAAGACATTCTCTTTATACAATGAACCATCTCAATAAAGATGAAATAGATCCAAAAAGGATTCTTATCCAAGCAATTATGAGCACTGTAAATGTTGGTTCATCAAGTTGATGAAATAATCCTTCAATACCTGCTTTCCTAGTGTACAGTATTGAATACAGACTTAAATAGGAGAATGCACTTAAAAGCTACGATAATGTGTAATCGTTGGACTTAGGAGATTCATAAAAATATTACTTTTTCAAGATACAAAATTGAAATTTTATTTTAATGTAATATTTAACTAGATCTTTAGGAGATTCAGAAAAATATTACTTTTTCAAGATGCAAAATTGAAATTTTATTTTAATGTAATATTTAACTAGATCTCTACTTATTATAAAACAACTAGATAAGTCGTTTTTAAGAAGTTGAAAAACTTGAAAAAAATCCTTTTTAATTTTATTCAGAATAATACATTAAAATGAGCTCATTATCCACTTCAAATTTCACAATGGAAAATTACCTTCAGAAATTGCTTCCATGGCTTTAGCTTTGGCAGACTGCGCAGCATCACGATTCTCTTCAGTGACCTCAACAGAAGCGTCTCCCATCTGAAACATCACATCACACCCATTCACCTCATTAAAAACCCTAACTTCAGTGTCACAAACATATTATAAAAAAAAAAAAGAAAACCTTCTGCGGAGGATCATTGTCAGGCTCAACGGTTTCACCCTCGAGCTCAACATCAGATTCAATAATCTCGTCATCTTCCTCCTCTTCTACTTCATCCACCTTGGGTTGTTCCTCGTCTCCAGCATCCTCAAAATCATCATCACTCTCCGCATCTCTCTACACGCATTCATATGTCAAACCATGATTTCAATTTTTCTCCGGAAAATTCATAGAACAGAAATGGAATAAACGTTGATTCATAATAATAATAATACACGGTACCGATTTGGAGTAAGCAGATGCTGGTAGCTTCGCTCCGAGGCTGCAGCGAATGACAAACAAAGAAACGAATCAATCAGAGGGTAAGTGATTAAGTGTGTAATTTGAATTGGAAAGCGAGGGATAGAATTGGAATTTTGGGGGATTTACCTTTCGAGGTAGTCGCGGAAGAAGGAGAGGGAAGGATCGGCGAGGACGGAAGGATTGGACTTACACTGTTCGATGAAATGCTTCAATTGGTTCAGCTTCGAAGCGTCCATTACTCTTTCAATTTCTCCTTCTCCTCCACTCACACTCTAACTACTGCTACTCAAACTCAAACTCAAACTCAAGCTCTGTGCGAAGCTTCGCGTTGTGTTGTTTTGTTTTCTAAGGTTTTCTCTTACTGTGGGCGCTAACCCTGGGGTCTCTCTTTACTCGCTTGACTTGTGAGTTGTTCGGAATGTGTTTGACGAGGTTATTCTAGTACCTTCTACTTCTAGTGGATATGCATTGTGTATTTTATTTTCTTTTAACCCGATTTCGAAACTTAACTCCTCCTATCCAGTTTCCACTTTCAGAGCTAAATATTTGATGGTCCGAGAATCTTTAGACCATTTAATTTTAATTATAAATTAATTTTATATATTTTATTTAATTATAAAAATTATTTTTTATTTTATAAATTATTTATTTTATCAATCATCTATTATATTTATTAACAATCAAAAATAAAAATAATAACGAATTAGATCTTTCATCGATCGTAATAAAACTTTTGGCCATTCCAATGCATTAAAAGTTTATATTTGATCCGTGACGTTCGTAATGAATTATAAAATCGTGTTTCCTTAAAAACCAATCGATTGGATTACAGTTTATCACAAAACAATCGATTGAAAATTGCAAGGCAGATTTTCGCATAAATCAATCCATTGGTCATATGACCCAATCGTTTGAACGATGAATAAAAAGTGGATTTTTATAATTCAATAGATTGTTTATACTCTCCAATCCAATCGATTGAATGCTTGAAAACAACCTGATGTCTCACAATTCAATCGATTGGTTTTGTTACTCAATCGATTGAATTCACCAAAACAATATGGATTTGCCAAATTCAATCGATTGGTTGTGCAACCCAATCGATTAAAGTGTGTACTACGCCTATTTCAATCTTGTTATCGTTTTTAGAAATTATCTTGTTATTCATCTATCTTATCTTTAAAATTCTATCTTCTATTTTTAAGGTTGTATTTTGATTTAGATACTCTAATCTTATCTTTTTCTTAATATTAACATTATAAATTGGTGAATAATTCATCACCAATTATTCAATCCCACCATTGAAATCGTGTATCATTCTCTTTGATTATTAAAAATTTCATTGTTTTTCTTTCGAACATCTATCTACTCAATATTCAATTTTTTTTCATTCTTTATCCGTCTATTTAATATCCACTATTTGTTCATCGTTAATTGACAATCACCGTTACAGCAATCAGCAAAGGTCCAATCAATTTTTTTCATTGTAACAATCCATCGTTTTTTATTACAAAATCGAGGTTAGTGAATAGAATCTCTAATTTTACAATTATTCGTTTCGATACTTTATTCATGAAATTGATTGTGTAATGAAAAAATATTTTTTTATCTTTTATTAATTCACAGACATTGAGAAATATTAAAAAGTAAATAGATGTTATTATTTTTTATTATTAATTAGCTAGCAATCAGGGACGGACCTAGAGGGGCGAGTAGTGGCCTGGACCCCCCAAAATTTTAAGAAACTATACTTATATATAAGATTTGTGTTTAAAAAATAAAAAAAATATTATGTAATTTAATAATTTTATATGTATTATTTTTCACTATGTAATAGATCTATGTCTTAATTGTTTAATTTAGGGGTAAGTACGATTTTGGTCCCTTAAGTTTAGTGCCAGAATCGAATTCGTCCCTCTTGTTATTTTGCCATTAAAATCGTCCTTAATGTTTTTTTTCGTATTAAAATCGTCCTTTTTATTTTTTTTGGACAAAAGTACCCTCACCACTACCAACATAATTACTTCCTCCACCACCACCACCACCAACACCAACACCACCGCCACAACCTCCACCAACACCAACACCAGTAACTAGGGGTGTAAGTTACCGAACCAAACCGAAATTTACCGCAAAACCGAACTGAAATTTACAACAACCGAATAAAAACCGAAAAAAATCGGTTTTTTTGGTTTTTTTCCAAAGTAAACTGATCGGTTCGGTTCGGTTTTCGGTTGGCTCAGCAGAAACCGAACCGAACCGAACCGAACCGTAGAAATGGTTTAATTATATGTATCTTAATAAATCTGTTAAAAAACTAACTCCAAAACTATATGTTAATTATTTTTATAGATTAAAAAATATATATATAAAAATTGGCACCTCCATATTAAAATTCCTGGATCCGTCCCTGCTAGCAATATTAGAATTTATCTATTTTATGTAATGTTATAAGACGGAGTGTACTGAATTTTTTTTTTTCATTGGACATTTTTAAGATGTCAGGTATATTTACGGACAATGAGATGAATGAGCAATACCAGGAGGACGATGACTTTAACCAACAAGAAGAGCTAGTAAGTGACCAAGATATGATGGATGAACAAAATGAATTCGAACGAGATTTCGGAGATGAATTTACTGAGGGAGCGTATTTTTCTGAATCTGATCAATCAGAAGATATCCTTGAAGCTGCTTATGCGGTTGACTCCGTGCAAGACATTACAACTTTGAAATTTAGTGAAAATTTTGCGGAGGAAATTGGCAAATATCACTTTTCTACTTTGCAGCTTGCATTTGATTTTTATCTGAAGTACTCAAAGTCGAAGGGTTTTAGTGCAAGGAAGAGCAAGACCTTCAAGAATAGTATTGGCGAGATTTACAAACAAAAGTTTTTATGTCATAGGCAAGGATTCAGGGAGGAGAAATATTACACGATGGAAAAAAGGAAGAATGAGCCTAGATTAGAAACAAGAACTGGATGTGAAGCCCGAATGGATGTTAAATTTGTACCAGAAACTGGAAGGTGGCATATCTTTTATTTCTTTGACGAACACAACCATGATCTATTAGATACACAATTCAGTGCTATGTTTCCTGTCCACAGAAAAATGTCAGAGGCAGATATTATGCAAATGATGAACATGCTAAAGTCAGGGATTAGCACTTCACAGATATTTGGTCTTCTAGCTAGTCAAGCAGGCGGGTATGAATTTGTTGGCTATGGTCCCAGAGATATGTACGATGAGATTGCTCGGCAAAGGCGTCAAATTCCTGGTGATGCAGCATGAGTGTTGAAGAAGATGGAGGATATACGGTTGAAGGATCCACAATTATATTTCAAGGCATGTCATGATTCAAGAGGGTTGGTACGTAACTTGTTCTGGTCTGATGGGATTAGCCAACTAGACTACCGACTCTTCGGGGATGTTATTACTTTTGATGCTACGTACAAGAAAAACAAGTATAGTTGTCCATTAGTCATATTCAGCGGGGTTAACCACCACAACCAAACAATTGTTTTTGCTGCTGCGTTAATTGTGGATGAAACTACTGATACATATATTTGGCTCCTGCGTCAGCTCATGTTTGCAATGAAGGGCAAGACCCCGACCTCAATAATAACTGATGGGGCCATGGCGATTAGGAATGCAGTAAGAGATGTATTTCCCGAAGTCAGACATAGATTATGCGCTTGGCACCTTATTCGAAATGCAACTAGCAATGTTGAAAATCCATCGTTTACATCTAAATTCAAAAAAATAATGTTGGGAGACTACGAGATTCCCGTGTTTAAGCGTAAGTGGGTTCAGCTTATTGAAGAATTTGGCCTTGAAGATAAGCCGTGGGTGATCAACATGTACGAAGAGAAGCATACGTAGGCTACTGCATATATAAGAGGAAAATTCTTTGCTGGCTTTAGAACTACCTCAAGATGTGAAGGTTTATACTCAGTTGTGGCAAGGTATGTGGGGTCGCGGTATGATTTGACAAGTTTTGTAGAGCATTTTCAAAGGTGTGTTGCACACTTGCGCTTTAAAGAATTTAATGCTGATTATGAATCTACACATGGGGTGCCCGTCATGCAGACTTGTATAGAGCTGCTAGAGAGATATGTTGCTGAGTTATACACTCATGAGATATTTCTTTTGTTTCGGCCATTTCTCTCTAAAGCTAGATCAATGCGGGTGCTAAACATAGAGAATAACGATGATTGCATAAAGTACATTGTGTGTAAGCATGGGAGACCCGATTTTATGTGGACCGTTGATTTTCATCAAGAAGAAATGATCTTCATGTGTACCTGTTTAAGAATGGAGTCATTTGGAATTCCCAGCGAATATATTGTGAAAGTTCTGGTTGACAGAGACATTTGTGAGATTCCCCGGTCATTGGTATTGGATAGATGGACAAAAAAGGTTAAATCAGCACTCAATGATCCAAGTGGGTTCACCAGGGATGCTGTTGTTATTAGTCGTCAAAGTGCCTTGATGGAATTTTCTAAACAATTGGCTGCTGTTGCTGCTAAAGTACCAGAGAGATATGAAGAGACACATGACCTAATTATGGGATTGTACTCATCTTACAAGGCTGCAGACGAAGGCACTAATCAACCTCAGTCAGGTGTAGCTAAAAGTAGCAATCCGTATGTGCATCAAAGCGGTGTAGGCTCAGGACAAGCATCTAGGAAGAAGCGGAAATGTTGTAGTGTTTGTCAAATAGAAGGATATAAGAAGACAACATGTCCTTGGCAAAAGGACATTGACAACAACGTTATTGAAGATGAAGCTAATGGTTCGGATGATAGCAACGTATATCCAGAACCGACGGCTGAGTTAGATAATGATAATTAGCCACCCTCATATACTTAATATTTTTGCGGAGAGAATCAGTTCCATATTTGTATTTATTTATTTTTTTGCACTATATTAATGAAATTTTATATATTCTTCCAATATTCGTGCGTATGCTTTTTAGATGAAATAATTGTCAAATAAATATCGATTTGCAAAAAAGGGTAAAAAAATCGGTCAAACCGGCAATGTAAACGGTCTGGTCCAGTATTTAAAACTGTCAGATTGAAAGATCTGGAATTTTTATACATAAATTAATTACATAACATAAAATATAATTCACAAGACATAATATTTGTATGCCATTGTTACTGAAATAATAAATGAAATAACATTACTTCATCAAAATAATATGATTTTTTTAAACTAAAATATCTATATAGTGCATAGAAATAGAGAAAAATTGTAAAAGTCACAAAACGATAAATATCAATTTAAGAAGTCATTGAAAAATAACTAAAGAAGTACATCCACCAAACATAACAAATAAATGGGCAATAACCAAAGTATTAAGTTTTATCTAGATTACTACTATAATCTTTACATCTCATGGTTTGTGTGCATATTCCAAAACTCATTGGTCGATGCTATAATTTGTGACTTCTTATGGTTGATCCGACTCCGGAGTAAATGCACAACGGTTATCATGCGAATATCGTGATCCTCAAGCTACAATTTATTCACTATAAATTAGTACAAAAAAAGGTAAGTAAATATTAGAGAGTTGTTTTATAAATGCGCACCTTACTGTTACCATTTGGTTTAAACTCAAAAGTCATATCCATCCACTTCATCACTCAAGTTGCAGAGTTGAAGCTTGAACTACATTGAGGTATATCTTTTGGCCTTGTAATTTTGTAGTCATGAAATTGTTTATTATACTCTTGAATGTCATCATCTTTGTAAAAATTTGACATGATGACTTGCTCCAGTACGGTTGCCTAATTTCATTTAGCTAGTTAGATAATAAAAATAAAATATCAGCCAATAAGCTTAGTAAAAATTTTTCAAATCCTTACTAGTGCCTTGATAACACATTCACGATAGTGAATTCTGTCATCATTAAAATGGGTGTCCAAGTGATAGATTGTGCGATCGCAAACCGAGATTACCATTAGATACCAGTGATCACCCTCTTGAATAGGAACATATATCTAGACCATAAAATTTGCCCGTGAATTATGTTTGTTAATGATGAAAAACTACATCCAACCATGAATATCAAAAAAAAAAAAATCTTACAAATTTTAAATCAGGAATAGGTTGCATAAATTTATAAATATAGTGTTCCATCTTCTTCTTTAAATTTATCTTACTGAAGACATCCACCTAATTCATTAATGCAAACCAATATAACTGTTAGTATATGATAAAGCATGGTTCTATATCAGCATTACATTTATAACTTATAATTAGTAAAATTATCTTGTTAGGGGTTATATAACATACCACAAATCTCGGTGAAAGTTGCCACGTTGTCTTGAAACTTACATCAGATTGGTCATCAGTGCATCTCAATGCCGTTAATTCAAGAATCTGAACCATAATCCAAATATAGTACTCGTTTGTGCAAAAAATCAAATGTAAATGAATGAATAGATTATTTGTGTACTTTATCACTAATGGGTCTGTCAGGTATGAAATGTTCAAAGTCTAATCTAGTTGCTCTGATTGTATCTGTTACCACAAGTTCTTCCCTGTATCAGTTAAAAACCAAAAACACATTAGATTGGTCCTCATTCATCGACAACAAATATAATATCATATTAACTTATGATGGATCTAGCGAGGCTGAAAATGCATATGCACAGGCCTTTATCTGATCTTTCAAAAGCCGCATGGTTGGAGTTTGCATAAATTTACAATGCATTGACTACGAATGTTTGACACAAAAGTATTAGCAATACACAACTATATGGTTAATTAGCAGTACTCATAAGAGACTAGATAATTAAAGATTGGTGTCTAAGTGGTAATTATGTCCGTAATGGAAAAGAAATAAACAGGTCTTCTATTGCCACTTGTGGATTGGCTCAGTGCATAAGACACCTTGGATTTATTGGATGATTTGGACTCAATCTTTGGGTTTCTAATTCCGCCTGGGGGATTGAACGGTAATTTTTTCTGTGTCCTCATAGTGGTCTTACCCTAAGAAAAAAATAAATTCAGTAAATTCTTATTATCATTTTAAGAATATAATAGTAAAAAATATGAGTTGTTGTCTATTAATGCACATGCATTACCTTTGATATATTTTTCTTTTTTGTTGTGGCTCTTATAGTTGGGGATACTGGGTTGTCCATATTGATCTCAATTTTGAACGCATTATTGTGAATAAAAGACCTCTTGTCCAGTTCGATAAGATCATCCTCATCGTCTGATATAGTAGTATGAATATCAATATCCAAACTCTTAGCCTTCAATCTATTTGAGAATGGACATGTCTTTTGTACAGAAAGCTTGGTCGGAGTCTCGAAATCATTGTTCAGACTGAGTTGTGAAATCATTGTCTCAATGCGGCTTATAGATTCAAGGATTTTATCAATCTGTTCGTCCCAAGCCATGTTTACAACTCTCATTGACTGCAAACTTTTTAGGTAAAATAATGTCATATGAATGTAAAAATACAAAAAGAGTGAGAAAAAATGTTTATACTATATAGATTGTATGACATAATATAAATTGTATTACTGGTTGTCAAATTAAATTACCTCCATGCTACGGAGGACCTCTTCCACTTTACTAGACAATTCTTCACTTTTATTTAGATCCTTGCTTTGAATAACACCGTCATTGATAACTAGGTCATCCTGTAGAAAGAAAACATAAAAAATTAAATTACTCATAATACATTCTACTAAAATTTAAAAACCGATTACGTCTTACCTTAGCACTAGGAAATGTAGTTCTAATTTGATCACCAAGATCAACTGTGATAAGATCACAGTCTATAGCCAGTGACATATTCTGTGTATTACATGCATCGTTGAGGACTAAGTCTTCTTTAGGAGAAATATCCATGATTATTATCAACGGAAGAATACCTTATGAGTAGATTTGGTTGAAAGGCAATTACTTAAACTAATTTGTCAACGTATAAAAAATTAGTCGGGTTGAGCACATATATATACACCGAAAAAAGATAATCAAATTAATTAATTCTATCTTATTTAAAATTTTTAAATTAAGTGAACAATCTAAAAAAAATTTTATGTTATCTTATCTTTTGGTTAAATCAAATACAAAGCAAATTTTATCAAATTGTTATTTACAATTTAACAAAGTAAATTATATTAATTCATAATTTTATATCTTATCTATAATTATTTTTAAGTAGCTAAATACTCAGATAATAGTAATAGTAATAATGATAACATTAGACGAATCACTAATAATTAAATAAAAATACTGCTAAACTGGTTGATAGGCACTATACGTGTTCAAGCAAAGTGAATAATTTTAAAAATTTCTATGTTATCTTATCTTTTGGTTTAAAACCAAATAAGAATAAAATTTTATCTTGATTTTTATTTATAATTTAACAAAGTAAATTTTATTAATTCATATGATTATATCTTATCTATAATTATTTTTAACTAGATAAATACTCAAATAATAATTATAATAAGATTAGATGGATCGTTAATAATCAAATAAAAACAGTTTCAATACTAGTTGATAGGCACTAACAAAACAATCGAATGAAACAATAAGTAAGTGTACTTCAATTAATTACAATAACAATACAATCGATTGAATCAGTAATTGAGGATAATTCAATTGATTGCACTAACAACCCAATCGATTGAAATAGTAATTAAGAGAAAAACAATCAATTACAATAACAGTACAATCGATTGAATCATTAATTAAGGATAATTCAATCGATTGCACTAACAAACCAATTGATTGAAACAGTAATTAAGTGTACTTCAATCGATTACAATAACAAAATAATCGATTGAAACAGTAATCAAGTGTGCTTCAATCGATTGCACTAAAAAAACAATCAATTGAATCAACAATTGAGTATACATCAATCGATTGCACAACCAAAACAATCGATTGTATCCATACAAACACCGCAAGCATTTTTCAATCAATTTGTTTTCTAATGAAATCGATTGAATACATCTCAATTGATATCAAGAACTGAGACATTTGCAGTAACCACTCCACATTAGGAATTGATTCGATTCAATTTCACCATCAAACGAAAAAGAATATCCAGAAGCTCAAAATATAAAAAAATTGGGGCATTAATAAATATAAATAACTAAATTCAATCCAGCAAAGCCATTAATGAAAAATAGCTTATAAAATCCAAAAGCTTTTTTTTTAAAAGATACTACAAAAGAAAGGCAATAACATGAATGCAACATAAGCAGTAAATTCCTCAAGATTTGCTTAAATATCAAACCCAATTCAACAAGTTGCAGAACTTAGCATGAATTAACTGATCTATTGCCCAGTTTGGAATGTCAACAAAAAAAAATACAGTAAATTTAGATCCTTCATTCAATGATTTAAATAAGCCAAATTCATCAAATTTCCAAACATAAGTGTCAAACACAAGCAACCCCAATATCATACACACAATGACACATTCATAACTGAAAAAAGAATTTCTTCATTCTTCGACAAAATTTCTTCATGGTCGAGGCCTTGGGATGATGCCCCTTAGGTTTGTGATGCCTAGATTGGTGTATAGAAGATCAATTGCTTCTCCTTGACGATTGATAACTTCAGTTTGCCTGTCTTGATGCTGCCTCATATCAGCAAATTGCTCCTCCATATATACTTTTATGCTTCGCAATTCATCCATCAAATCTCGAATTGATGGCGAAGGAGGGGGTGGTGATGGGGGTTCCTGTGATTGTGCTTGCACCTCAGGGTCTTGTAGTTGTCCTTGGATTTGAGGTTCTTGGGCATCCCGATCTCTTCCCATCTGTCTCGGAGTGCTATCATCAATCTTGGCTACATTACTCAAGGAGACACTTTTCTCTTCACCCAAGTCAATTCCAAGCCAGGTGAAAATCTTGGTCCAATGGCAAGCATATCCTAAACCAACACTTGATTTTCCTTTCTTCATTTCAAGCATATGATGAACCATAAAATAAGGCTAGTTTATCTCCTTTTCAGTCACCATAGCCCAAAGCACTAGAATATATTCGTTAAACAAGATTCCATGGTTATGTTTTCTTGGAATCAACATGTATGAAAACAAATACATCAATATACGCTGCTCATTACCCAACCCACTGCAACTTATATTACCTCTAGCATCCATATGTGGATTCTCATACTGTAGACTCTGCAAACCAACCAATCTATTATATTCACCCCATTCCTCATCTGCCGCAATACCTCCAGTAAATTTTACCTCGTGATAAACTAAATTCCATTGTTCAGCTAATTGTTCCAAAGTAACTCTATAATGTTATAACTCTAAATCAAACTCAATCAGCGGCATTACCTCACCCTCTTCATCAGGTTCAGGAACAACATAATTTAAAGTATTATAAATAGCCCTAACCAAGTGCGGGTAATAATCATCCTTAGTTTGTACAAAATCAGTTAAGTGCTGTGTTTGCAAAGCATTCCACACCAAATTATAATGTCTATTATGAATGAACTCGGGTGTTATATACCTGGGAGGAACAATTGCCCTTGACTCGAACTTCTCCACATAGTTGTTCAATGCTCTTGGAGACGGCAGCCACCTTGCCATGTAATGGGATGAAGCAATTAGTCTGGCAGAGGCAGAGCTTTCTCCCTCAATCCTAGCTCTTTTGGCGTTCTTAGTTCTAACCATTATGGGAATATTGGTTTAGTGGGTTTGGTAAGGATTTGGATGAGGGTTTATATTATGTATGTAGTTTAGAGTGGATGTTGGTGAGATTGGAGAAGAAGAAGTGAGAAGCTTTCTGGATTTTAGAGAGAGGAGAGAGGAACCGAAATGGTGTTCTTACGTTTCAAAACGGGGAGAGACTGGGTGTGAATACGCATGGTTTTCTAGTTTAATAGATAGCGCATTTCAAATTTCAATCGATTGGATTAATAACCAATCGATTGAATTCAGAAAAAAAAATCATTACATCGCTTTCCAATCGATTGATTTTTCATGCCAATCGATTGAATTGGAATTCACATACACAACCAATCGATTGAATTTGGTCAATCCATATTGTTTTGGTGAATTCAATCGATTGAGTAACAAAACCAATCGATTGAATTATGAGACCTTAGGTTGTTTTCAAGCATTCAATCGATTGGAGAGTATAAACAATCGATTGAATTACAAAAATCCACTTTTTATTCATCATTCAATCGATTGGGTCATATGACAATCGATTGATTTATGCGAAAATCATGCTGCCTTGCAATTTTCAATCGATTGTTTTGTGATAAACTGTAATCCAATCGATTGGTTTTCAAGGAAACACGATTTTATAGTTCATCACGAACGTCACGGATCAAATATAAACTTTTAATCCATTGGAATGGGCAAAAGCTTTATTACAATCAATGAAAGATCTAATTCGTTATTATTTTTTATTGTTAATAAACATAATAGATGATTGATAAAATAATAATTTATAAAATAAAAAACAGTTTTTATAATTAAATAAAATATATGGGGTTAATTTGTAATTAAAATTAGTTAAAGGACTATGTAGCAATTGTTAAAAAAACTTAAAAAACATGTTTTATTATGGGACTATTTAATGATTCAAACGTTTTAAGACTATCAAATCCGGTCCCCACTTTCATAGTCTCAACACCAACAGGTGTTACTTTGCATTTCCGTTAACTACCAGGTATCCACTCAATCCAGGATGATGCTGGTGTGTAGCATCTTTGAAACTCCAGTTTTCCCAAAATCTTTAGTTCTGAATATAATAATAAATAAATAATTTTAATTTTGAATTTTACTAATAAGTGTATCAATCCCTAAAACATTTGTTAAGATTATTTATTAGAAATAATTTTAAACTTTTTTAATATAAATTTATGTATTTAATATACTGAATAATTTTGTTGCATTAATTTACGGTTTAACTTCAATTTTAATACACAAATGATAGAAAAAAATTTTAAATTTTGAGCCACTTTTATTATTTGTCAAAATATTTAAAATAATGGATTTTTATATTAAACAATCAACACGTATTTAGAATAAGGTTAATCAATGTATTTGATATAAATTTTAGCAATTAAATAAATTTAGAAATATTAGACTAATCAAATCAAATACCCTAACAAGGATAAGATAAAACTCTTTAAAAACGTAACACAATAAAATAAATTATCCTAAGTAGTTGTGCATGATACCTATATTCCAAGAGTAATACATAAAGGAAAACAAAGACGAATTTTCACAAAATTTATACAATGCATACCTAATTGAAATCTTCAATCACTTATGGACAATCCCCGATTGATAATTCATAATCATGTATTATTTCAAAGAGTAAATAATTATTTTTTATCAGAAAAGATTTAGATGTTGATAAAATTGACTATGAAAAATTAAAACTAAAGTTATATTTATATAAGATAAATTTTATTTGATAAAAATGATCAATTATTAAATTTTTGTTCATAATTTAATAAATATTCTTTTTTTTCTTTTTTATTTCCTAATCTTAACCTTAACAATTTAACCATCTCTGCCTCTTTCATTTCTTACCCTCCACTCTTTTCTGCTGTCTGATAAATTATAATTTTGTAGTTTATTTTGTACTGAATGGAGTGGTTTTATCAATTTATTTTGTATTTTTCACTGAATTTTGCATGTTTTGTGAATTCCTCTTATTTGTACTTGAATGATAAAAATATACTATTTGAAGCTTAAATTGATAGATTTAATTCACTATTTCATTTTATTTGGTGTCTTGACATGTATGCCCAAGTGTTTCAGGTTATATAGGGTGAGAATGGCATGAAAAGTGAAGAGGATAACATGCTAGGATGAGGAATCATGAAGATTTGGGAGCTTGAAGTTTTGCTGGTCCTGCGTACGCGAGCATCTGACCGCGTACGCAGCCGTGTGTTCTTGCAAGCTCGCGTATGCGATATTCTGGCTGCGTATGTGAGATGTTTAAAACGTGCCTCATTAATGAGAATACGTGACCAGCGATTTTTGAGAATTTTTTATCCATTTTCAAGCCCAATCTAAAGCCAATTGAGAGGAGAATGGATAAGGGTCAACTAAGGAGCAACCCAAAACACAACACACACAATTAAATAGTAATTAGCTAGTTTTTTTTTTTTTAGTTTTTATTTTCTAGAGAGAGAAATTCTATCTTCTCTCTAGGTTCTCATAAGTTCTTCATATTTGTGTTAGTGCAATTTGACTTGGATCTTGTTTAATTTCAGTTTTCTTCTTAAATTAGTAGTTGTTATTCTTGCAATCTCATAGTTACTTGTTAATATTTCTTTATTGTTGTTTACAATCATAGTTTGAATATTTATGGATTTTGTTAATCTTGAATTTTCATTAATGCATTGATGTCTTTATGTTTCATAAGCTTTATTTGAGTTGTCATTGTTGATAATTGTTAGTGAGTAATTTTAATTTTCATTTAATTTTGTAATTTAGTCATGTCTTTAACTATTACACACCAAGTGTTTGACAAAATATTTTCTCTAGTTATGGAGTAGTTTTCTATACTCTTGGTCTAGTTTAAAGAGATTAAGTGACCTTGAGTTATTAGGTCTAATTAAATTGATGATTTGAGAGTCTATCTTAGTCAATTTGATTCCATTGACGCTAGTTTTCTACTAAGCTAATTGGTAGGTAAACTAGGACTTATGGGATGATATTGCCTATAACTATTTGACTTACTTCAATTATAGAAGTAGACTTAATGGGATTGATTCCTGATGAGCGGATATTTTACACGTTTTTTGGCATTATTTTCATATAGTTTTTGTTATGTTTTGTTTAAGTTTTATTAAGTTTTCATAAGTTTTAGTGCAAAATTCAACGCCAATAAGAAAGACCTTACTGGGCGTTCAACACCCAAGGAGGCATCATCACTGGCGTTGAACACCAGTAAGGAGGTCCTTATTAGGCATTCATCTCCCAAAAAGCCACCATTACTGGCGTTCAACGCCCAAGGCAGCACCAAAGCTGGCGTTGAACGCCAGTGAAGGTATCCAAGCAAAGTACTCCTCCTCTGATGAGGAAGAGGAAACTAGGGAAGAGCAAGTTACTCGGTACCTAGGGACTCTAATGAAGCTGAATGACAAGTTGTTTGGCACAGAGCCATTGGAGGAAGAACCTCCAGTGCTCACCAAGGAACTCAATGCCTTAGTTCAGCAGAAACTACCTCAGAAGCTACCGGATCCCAGACGCTTCCTGATTCCTTGCACCATAGGCACTATTACCTTTGATAAGGCTCTGTGTGACTTAGGGTCAAGAATAAACCTTATGCCACTCTCTATAATGGAAAAGTTGGAAATCTTTGTGGTACAAGCTACAAGAGTCTCACTAGAGATGGCAGACAGGTCAATGAAAAAGGCTTATGGTCGTGTAGAGGATGTCTTAGTAAAGATTGAGAACTTTTACATCCCTGCAGATTTCATAGTCTTGGATACTGGGGAGGAAGAGGATGAATCCATCATCCTTGGAAGACCCTTCCTAGCCACTGCCAATGCCATCATTGATGTAGCAAAGGGAAAGCTGATTCTACAGTTATGGGAGGACCACATCTTGTTCAAGATGCCTAACTCTAACTCTCCCTCTGACAACAGAGAAACAGTTGTGCAACACTTAGTGTTCTAACCCTCTCTCTCTCAGTGCAAAGTTATACAGAGCCCCCAAACACCAATTCTAAATTTGGTATTGGGCAGCCATTATCAAGCACTGAGAACAAAGGTACTAAGAAGAAAGTACCTAAAGGCTAGATGGATAAGAAAATTCCCACTGAAGGCCTCTCACCTGGCATGTGAGTTGTCTTCACAGACAATCCAGTCATTCCACACACTGTGAACAGGATCCTGTCTCTAGAACATGTGGAACTTATCCATGAGAGAACAGGCAAGAAGTTCACTGTAAGGGGCGAAATTCTGAGCCCCTCTCCATCTCCGTAAGGAGCTAACCGTCAAGCTAGTGACGTTAAAGAAGCTCTTGTTGGGAGGAAACCCATCAATAATTAATGTTTTCTTATTTTTCTTTAAGTTTATTTAAGTTATTTCAATTTAATTTTCATATTTGTTTAAGTTTATGATCATGCGCAGCAGTTAGAACAGAAACAGAAACAGTCATAGCTAGAAACAGAACACCCTAGAGCAGAAACTTTGCTAGCGTTGAATGCCAGCCAGAGAGCACATTGCTGGCGTTGAATGCCAGCCAAAGATTCTGAAGCTGGAGTTAAACGCCAGTCAGGGGGCAGAACCTGGGCGCTCAACGCCCCAACAGAGGCACAGACCTGGTGTTGAACGTCAGGAAGGAGGTCTCTCAAGGGCGTTCAATGCCCAATGAGAGGCACATAGCTGGCGTTGAACGCCAGCCAGGAGCAAGAGCTGGGCGTTCAACGCCCACAAGGGGGCAGGGAACTTGAATCCCCTAGCCCCTCAGGATCAGTGGGTTCCATAGAATCTCCACTTACCCCACCTTCTTCTCTCACTTACTTACACTTTTCCCTATAAACCCTAACCCAATCACACCCATATCACTTCCCAATACCATCATAACTCCCACCAACCCCCACCCACTTCAAATTCAAAATTTCTCACTCAATTCCAATCCATTCATTAAAACCTTATCCTATTCCACTCCTATAAATACCCTTTCTTCCTACCCTTCATACACACACCATCCATACACTGAAGCCCTACTTGGGTGAATCCACTATCCCTCTCCATCTCCTCTATTCTCTTCTTCTTCTACCCTTTTCTTCCCTTTTCTTCATATTTTGCTCGAGAAAGAGCAAAGCTTTTAAGTTTGGTGTTGGAAAAGCCTTACTTTTTGCTTTCTATTCACACTTATGGCACCCAAAGTCGGAGAATCCTCTAGAAAGAGGAAAGGGAAAGCAGTTGCTTCCACCTCTAAATCTTGGGAGATGGAGAGATTCATCACCAAAGCCCATCAAGACCACTTTTATGAAGTAGTAGCAAAAAAGAGGGTGATTCTTGAAGTCCCTTTTAGGCTAAAAAAGAATGAGTACCCGGAGATCCGAAGAGAAATCCGGAGGAGAGGTTGGGAAGTCCTAACCAATCCTATCCCAGAAGTTGGGATCTTGATTGTACAAGAGTTCTATGCCAATACATGGGTCACAAAAAACCATGATACAAGCGTGAACCCAAGTCCCTAAAATTGGCATATCATGGTCTGAAGGCGTCTCTTGGATTTCAGCTCAGAAAGTGTAAGGTTGGCGCTCCATTTGCCACTGAAGCAAGGAGACCCACATCCTTACATTAGGAAGAGTCAATTTTAACCAGAGGCTGGACCAAGTCCTTTCAGACATTTGTGTGGAAGGAGCTCAGTGGAAGAAACATGCTCAAGGCAAGCCTATCCAACTGAGAAGGCTTGACCTCAAGCCTATAGCTAGAGGATGGTTGGAATTTATCCAACGCTCTATCATAAGTGACCATTGACAGAGCCATCATGATTCATTGCATCATGATTGAAAGTGAGGTGGAGGTACATGAGGTAATACCTCAAGAGTTATACAAAAAAGCTAAAAAGCCTTCCCCCTTAGCAAGGTTGGCATTCTCCTACCTTATCTGTTACCTATGCAATTCAGTTGGAATTGTCATAGAAGGAGACATTCCTATTGAGGAGGACAAGTCCATCACCAAGAAGGGGATGGAGCAAACTAGAGAGCCAACACATGGACCACAACAGAAGCATGTGGAGCTTCCTCAACAAGAAATCATTGAGATACCTCAAGGGATGCATTTTCCTCCCCAAGGTTATTGGGACCAATTGCACACTTCTCTAGGAGAATTGAGCCCCAGCATGGATCAACTAAGGATGGGATATTAAGAGCATTCCACCATCCTCCATGACATAAGAGAAGATCAAAGAGTCATGAGAGAAGAACAAAGAGCTTTGAGGGAAGAACAACAGAGGCAGGGGCGTGACATAGAGGAAATCAAGCACTCCATTGGATCCTCCAGAAGGAGTAGTAGCTGCCATCGCTATGGTGGATTTGTTCCCTTTACTCCCCTGTTGCCTATTTTAATTTTTTTTATGTTTTTCATGTATTTTGTTTTATTGTCTGTTTCTGGTGCATGATCATCTGTCTTTATGTCTTAAAGCTATGAAATATTCCATGCATCTATCACCTTGCTTAAAAGAAAATTTTAATTGAAAAATAAAAGTAAGATGCATGAATTTCGAGTTATATATTAAAAATAGTTCAATTATTTGATGTGCTGGCATTGCTTTTGTTTTCTGAATGTATGAATAAACATTGCATATTTGATGTTGGAGTTAAGAATGCTGGCTCTTGAAAGAATAAGGATAAAAGTGAAGTATTATTGGTGATTTGAAAAATTCAAAAATTGATTCTTGAAGCAAGAAAAGGCAGCAAAAAGCAATTAAATTAAAAAAATATATATGCGAAAAAAAGAGAAATAAAAAGCAGAAAAAGCCAATAGCTCTTTAAACCAAAAGGCAAGAGCAAAAAGCCAATAGCTCTTAAAACCAAAAGCAAGAGCAAGAATCCAAGGCTTTGAGCATCAATAGTTAGGAGGACCTAAAAGAAATATCTTAGCCTAAACAGTTCAATTGAGCTGCTTCCCTAACTATATGCTTGTGGTGTGAAGGTGTCACGTGAAAAACTTGAGACTGAGTATTTAAAGTCATGGTCCAAAGCAAAGAGTGTACTTAAGAACTCTGGACACCACTGGTTGGGGATTTTAGTAAAGCTGAATCACAATCTGAAAGGGTTCACCCAGTTAAAATGTCTGTGGCATTTATGTATCCAGTGGTAATACCGGAAAACAAAGTGCTTAGGGTCATGGCCAAGACTCTAAAGAAGCTATGTTCAAGAATAAAAAAGAACTTAACTAAGACAATCAATAGTATCATCTGGATTTAAGTTCCTAAAGATGCCAACTATTCTGAACTTCAATGGAAAGTGAGATACCAAAACTATTCAGAAGCAAAAAGCTACTAGTCCCACTCATCTAATTGAAACTGAGCTTCATTGAGAACTTTGAGATTTATTGTATCCTTCTCTTCTTTTTATTCTACTTTGTTTTTGGTTGCTTGGGGACAAGCAACAGTTTAAATTTTGTGTTCTGATGAGCGGATATTTTATACGCTTTTTGGCATCATTTTCATATAGTTTTCATTATGTTTTGTTTAAGTTTTATTATGTTTTTATAGGTTTTAGTAAAAAATTCACATTTTTTTATTCTAATTTGAGTTTGTGTGTTTTATGGTGATTTCAGGTATTTTCTGGTTGAAATTGAGGAGCTTGAGCAAAAGTCTGATTCAGAAGCAGAGAAAGGACTGCAGATGCTGTCAGGATCTGACCTCTGTGCACTCGAAGGAGCTTTTTTGGAGCTATAGAAGTCCAAATGATGCGCTCTTAATGGATATGAAAAGCTAACCTCCAGGGATTTCCAGAAATATATAATAGTTTATATTTTTCTTTGGAAATAAAGGCTCAAAACTGGCATTCAACGCCAGCCACCAGCC
The DNA here is from genome assembly GCF_000816755.2 of Arachis ipaensis. Classification (NCBI taxonomy): domain Eukaryota; kingdom Viridiplantae; phylum Streptophyta; class Magnoliopsida; order Fabales; family Fabaceae; genus Arachis; species Arachis ipaensis. Next base: position 58,840,586 of record NC_029785.2, read on the forward strand.
TTATTCCTGGCATCCAGGGCCCACAGGGGAGCAGCCGGCATCCAACGCCCAAAAGGGAACCCAGGGGTGGCATTTAACGCCCCTAAGGAGTACTAGCTCGTGGGAGACACTCAAGCTCAGCCCAAACACTCACCAAGTGGGCCCCAAAAGTGGATTTTCGCACTACAAGAATAGTTTATCTTATTTCTGTAATCCTTAGTTAGCAGATTAGTATTTATTGGAGAAGATCACCCTTGTTTAGGGGTTCCGCCAATCATCTTCCTCCCCCATTATTTTCAAACACTATTATGTACAATATGAGTCACTAACCTCCTAAGGTTAAGGTTAGGAGCTCTGCTTAGTTTCATGGATCAATAACATTACTGTTTTCATTCAATATGTCTGATTCTATTCTCTTATGCAAACTTGTTCTTCATCTTATGAATTGAGGGTGACCCGTGACAATCACCCTTGTTCTACATGGGTTCCGTGCAATTCCTGACCCGGATAGTATTGAACTAAAGCTAGAAATTGCATTGCAGATTCCAATAGAGCATCTGAGCAACTTTGGATATGTGACATATAATCCCATTGACTATAGATGCGTGAGGTCTCTGTGGCGTTAAGGCTAGAGTCCGAGAAATAGCACTTTTTGATCTAGAAGATCTGTTTTGTCTGCGATACTTTGAGTAGGATCGTGAATGGGAGTGGATTACTTAGAGCTTCATCTTCTGCTACAATAAGAAACCTAGAGGTGGCTTGATGAGAGGACATGAGTCACTTCAACATGGTGGATTGCTATAGTAGAGGAGGTTAACTTGATGAGAGGACATGATTTAATCACTTACGGCTACCATTGAAGAAATCAGAAGGTTATTGAAGAAGACAGTAAGAAAAGTTAATCCGGAAAGACAAAGCATCTTCGAAGCCTCAACCATTCTATTACCATTGAATTCCTATCTATCTAGTAACTTTTATTTATTTAATTTGTTTTATGCTTTTTTCATGACAAACTATAATTCCTATCTGCCTAACTAAGATCTACAAGGTGTCTACTGCTTGCTCAAACCAACAATCTCCGTGGGATCGACCCTCACTCACCTGAAGTATTACTTGGACGACCTGGTATACTTGCTGGTCTATCTGTGTAAATTCTGCGGAGCTAGTTTCATGCACCACTGAGCATTTAAATTCGTGATTCCATGTTAAAGAGTATGCTTAAGAACTCTGAGCACCACTATCTGGGAATTTGAGCAAAGCTAAATCCGAATCCAAAGGGTTCTCCCAGTTAAGTACTTGTGGCGTTTATGTATCCGGTGGTAATACTTGAAAACAAAATGCTTAGAGTCACGGCTAGGCTCAAAGGTACAAAGCACAAAAAAAAAGTTGTGTTCAAGAATCAAGAAAAACTAAAAGAAGAGAATCAATAATATCATCCAGATTCTAGTTCTAAAAGATGCCAATATTTATGAACTTCAAGGGAAAGTGAGATGCCAAAGCTATTCAGAAATAAAGAGCTAATAGCCCCATTCAGTAATTGGAACTGAACTTTATTGATAACTCTGAGACCTCATGTATTTTTATCTTCTGATTAGTCCTATCTTGTTTTTGGTTGCTTGAGGATAAGCAACAGTTTAAGCTTGGTGTTGTAATAAGTGGATATCTTATACCCTTTTTCATAGCATTTTTATAGTGTTCTTAGTTATATTTTATTAAGCTTTAGTATGTTTTAGTGCAAAATTCATCTTTTGGATGCTACTTTGAATTTTTGTATTTTCCTACAATATTAGGTGACTTTCGGCCAAGTTTGGCAGAATCTTGATTAGGGACGAAGAGAGGATAACAGATGCTGTCAAGCCTGACCTTCGTGCAGTCCAAAGAGCATTTCTTGAGCTACAAAGGCCCAATTGGCGCGCTCTTAACGGCGTTGGAAAGCTAACTTCCAGAGCTTTCCAGCAATATATGATAGTTTATACTTCTCTTCCAGAATCGTGCCCAGAATTGGCGTCGAATATCCTTATCTGGAGTTCAACGCCCAAAAAGGACCAGCCTCCAGTGTTGAACGCCCAAAACTGGCGTTCAACGCTAGTTAGGGAGCAGAGGGCAGTGAGTTCACCCCTTAATGGGCGTTCAACGCCCATTCTCCAAGTTGAACGCCAGGCTTGGACGAAGCACTCAACCAAAGTGGGCCCAAAGTGGATTTTAGCACTCCTTAGTTTATGCAGTCTTATCTTTGTACTTTTTAATTTAAAATTAACATTTCTTACGGTTAGTATTTACTATTTAAAGAGGAGATCACTTAGGATTAATTATCAATTCACGAATAGATAGATAGATCTTCTTTTGTGCCAAACTGTAAGTTTGGTGTTTTCTTGTTGATTCCCCTTTGGTTTTCGAAAATTTTGGTTTAGTTTTCTAAAAATTTTAAGTTTGGTGTGTTTGTGAGTCTTCAAAGTGTTCTTGAGTTTTCCTTGTGTCTTGATCTTAAAATTTTTAAGTTTGGTGTTCCTTGCTGTTTTTCCTCCAAAATTTTCAAAAACAAGGAGCATTAGATCTAAAAATTTTAAATCTTGTGCTATCTTATTATTTTTCTCTCTCCTCTCTAAATTCAAAAATATCGTTTCTCTCTATTTTAAAGCAAACTTTCGAAATTTACCTTTAAAATTCAGATTTTTATTTCAAAATTTAAAACCTTTTTCAAAAAAATCATCATATCCTTTTCAAAACTTCCTAACAACTTCCTCTCTCCTCAATTTTTTCGAAAATTTTCAATCATTTTTATTTATTTTATTTTAATTTATTTCATTTTTGAAATAAATAAATAAATAAATAAATAAAAATAAATTTTTTATTTTACATCATCTCACTTTCTCCATCATGGATCTAAGTGGAAATAAACAGTCCAGGAGGACTCTGGGGTCATATGCTAACCCCTCTACTGCTTCATATGGGAGTAGTATCTGCATACCCTCCATTGGAGCCAGTAGCTTTGAGTTGAATCCTCAGCTCATTATCATGGTGCAGCAAAGTTGCCAGTATTTCGGTCTTCCACAGGAAGAACCTACAGAGTTTCTGGCACAATTTTTACAAATTACTGACACAGTACATGATAAGGAAATAGATCAGGATGTCTACAGACTATTACTGTTTCCATTTGCTGTAAAAGATCAGGCTAATAGGTGGTTAAATAACCAACCTAAGGCCAGCATAAGGACATGGAAACAGTTGACAGAAAAATTCCTGAATCAATACTTTCCCCCAAAACGGATGACACAGCTAAGGCTGGACATCCAAGGCTTTAAACAAGGAGATAATGAATCTCTTTATGATGTCTGGGAGAGATACAGAGAGATGCTATGAAAATGCCCCTCTGAAATGTTTTCAGAGTGGGTTCAGTTAGACATCTTCTATTATGGGCTTGCAGAAGGAGCTCAGATGTCTCTAGATTACTCAGCTGGTGGATCTATCCACATGAGAAAGACAATTGAAGAGGCTCAAGAGCTCATTGATACAGTTGCCAGGAATCAGCATCTGTACCTAAGCAGTGACCCTTCCATGAAAGAAGAGGTTAAAACAGTAACTGCTGAACTCAGCCCTGTAAAATAAGCTGCTGAATTCAATCAGCAATTGGACTTTCTAACAAAGCAGTTAGCCGAATTCAAGGATAAACTATAAGAGACAAGGATGGCTAATATAAATATGGAAGAACAATTGAAGCAAAAAAAGTAGCAGCTGTCAAGACAAATAACAGAAGAATGCCAAGCAGTTCAATTAAGAAGTGGGAAAGCATTAAATACCCCACCTCAAGGCAGCAAAGAGCTAAGGAATGAGCAAACCACCCAAAATTCACCTGAGGACAGTAAGAGCCCAGGGAAAAGTAATTTTGGTGCTAAAACGCCAGAAATCTGGTAGAAGGCTGGCGCTGAACGCCCAGACCATGCCCAAGACTGGCGTTCAATGCCAGTAATAAGCAAGAACTGGCGTTCAACGCCAGAAACAAGCAAGGATCTGGTGTTGAACGCCCAAAATGGGCACAGTTCTGGCATTCAGACGCCAGGAACAGACAAGAAGTTGGCGTCTAACATCACTCCAGCTTCTAACCCTGGCACTCAATTGCCAGTGAGGGATCAGACACACACAAGTGCTGATAACAACCCATCTAAAAAGGCTTCTTCAACCACTTCTGAAGGAAATAAACTTACAGCAACTAAGGTTGAGGAATATAAAGCCAAGATACCTTATCCTCAAAAACTCCGCCAAGAGGAGTAGGATAAGCAATTTGGACGAACTCTCATTGATGTCCAACAAGGGGAAATAACCCTGAGAGTCAATGATGATGAGTTTAAGTTGAATGCTGTCAAAGCCATGCAGCATCCAGACACATCAAAAGACTGCATGAAAGTTGATCTTATTGACTCTTTGGTAGAAGAGATCAACATGGCTGAGAGTCTCGAATCAGAGTTGGAAGACATCTTTAAAGATGTTCAGCCTGATTTGGAGGATTCATAGGAGATGAAGGAGCCTCTGAAATTTTCTCTGGAAGAGGAAAAACCTCCTAAACCTGAGCTCAAACCATTACCACCATCCCTGAAATATGTATTTCTGGGAGAAGGTGATACTTTTCCAGTGATCATAAGCTCTACCTTAAATCCACAGGAAGAGAAAGCACTTATTCAAGTGCTAAGGACACACAAGACAGCTCTTGGGTGGTCCATAGGTGACCTTAAGGGCATAAGCCCAGCTAGATGCATGCACAAAATCTTACTGGAGGATAATGCTAAACAGAAAAATTTTTGGAAGTCTTCATGGATGACTTCTTAGTATATGGAGACTCATTCAGCTCCTGTCTTGATCACCTGAAACTTGTTCTGAAGAGATGCCAAGAGACCAACCTAGTTTTGAACTGGGAAAAATGTCACTTCATGGTGACTGAAGGGATTGTCCTTGGGCATAAAATCTCAAATAAGGGAATAGAGGTGGATCAAGCAAAAATAGAGGTAATTAAAAAATTACCACCACCTGCCAATGTTAAGGCAATCAGAAGCTTTCTGGGGCATGTAGGATTCTATAGGAGGTTTATAAAGGATTTTTCAAAAATGGCAAAACCTCTAAGCAATCTGCTAGCTACTGACACGCTATTTGTGTTTGACACAGAGTGTCTGCAGGCGTTTGAAATGCTAAAAGCTAAGCTGGTCACAGCGCTAGTTATTTCTGCACCAGACTGGACATTACCATTTGAGCTAATGTGTGATGCCAGTGATCACGCCATTGGTGTAGTATTGGGACAGAGGCATGACAAGCTTCTGCATGTCATTTATTATGCTAGTCGTGTTTTAAATGATGCCCAGAAAAATTACACAACCATAGAAAAAGAATTACTTGCAGTGGTTTATGCCATTGACAAGTTCTGATCATACTTAGTGGGATCAAAAGTGATTGTGTATACTGACCATGCTGCTCTTAAATATCTACTCACCAAGCAGGATTCAAAACCCAGGCTCATCAGATGGGTGTTGCTTCTGCAAGAGTTTGATATAGAAATAAGAGACAGAAAAGGGACAGAAAACCAAGTGGCTGATCACCTGTCCCGGATAGAGCCAGTAGAAGGGACGTCCCTCCCCTCTCTTGAGATCTCTGAGACTTTTCCGGATGAGCATTTATTTGCCATTCAGGAAACACCATGGTTTGCCGATATTGCAAACTATAAAGCTGCAAGGTTCATACCCAAAGAGTACAATAGGCAACAAAAGAAAAAATTAATCACGGATGCAAAGTACTACTTGTGGGATGAACCTTATCTCTTTAAGAGATGTGCAGACGGAATAATCCGTAGGTGTGTTCCTAGAGAAGAAGCACAGAGGATCCTATGGCATTGCCATGGATCTCAATATGGAGGCCATTTCGGAGGTGAGTGAACAACCACCAAGGTCCTCCAATGTGGCTTCTATTGGCCCACACTCTATAGAGATTCCCGAGAGTTTGTACGTAACTGTGACAGTTGCCAAAGAGCTGGTAATCTGCCTCATGGTTACGCCATGCCTCAATAAGGAATCTTGGAGATTGAGTTGTTTGACGTATGGGGAATTGACTTCATGGGACCTTTCCCACCATCATTCTCAAACGCTTATATTCTGGTGGCAGTTGACTATGTATCAAAATGGGTTGAGGCCATTGCCACACCCACCAATGATACTAAAACAGTGCTGAAGTTCCTCCAGAAACATATCTTTAGTAGGTTTGGTGTCCCTAGAGTACTAATCAGTGATGGGGGCACTCACTTCTGCAACAAACAGCTTTACTCTGCCATGGTCCGGTATGGAACTCGCCACAAGGTGGCGATTCCATATCATCCATAGACTAATGGACAAGCTGAAGTCTCTAACAGAGAGCTAAAAAGAATCCTAAAATGGACTGTAAGTACCCGTAGAAAGGATTGGGCAAGAAGCTTGGATGATGCTCTGTGGGCATACAAAACAGCATTCAAGACTCCTATAGGGACCTCTCCATACCAACTTGTGTATGGTAAGGCATGTCACCTGCCCGTGGAACTGGAACATAAAGCCTACTGGGCAACCAGATTCTTAAACTTTGATGCCAAATTAGCTGGAGAAAAAAGATTGCTCCAGCTAAATGAGTTAGAGGAATTCAGATTCACTGCTTTCGAAAATGCCAAGCTCTATAAAGAAAAATAAAAAAATGGCATGACAGGAAGCTGTCATCTAGAATCTTTGAACCAAGACAAAAGGTTCTGTTGTTTAACTCTAGGCTCAGGCTATTCCCCGGGAAACTGAAGTCCCGGTAGAGGGGACCATATGTGATTACAAGTGTATCACCATATGGTTATGTGGAGCTTCAAGATATTGATTCTGATAAGAAGTTCATTGTTAATGGACAGAGAATCAAGCACTATCTTGAAGGTAATGTTGAGCAAGAGTGCTCAAGGCTGAAGCTAGATTAAAAGCTCAGCAAAGTCCAGCTAAAGACAATAAAGAAGCGCTTGCTGGGAGGCAACCCAGCCATAGGGCATCACTTTCTCTAAGCATTTTGCCCTATTCTTGATTTTATTTGTTTATATAAAGTTCACTGATCCTAAGGTAAAGAGTCAATTGTATAAGTTCACAGGGTTACAGAAGGATTTTGCACACAAAACAGAGAAAAAAGAGCTCACTGGCAAGAAAACGCCAGTAAAAGTCTGTTTTGGGCGTTCAACGCCCAACAGAAGCATCCACTGGGCGTTGAACGCCAGTGAGGATAGCCATCTGGGCGTTAAACGCCAGAAAGAAGCTCTTTCTGGGCGTTTAACGCCAGATTTACAACATTCTGGGCATTCATGGGCGTTCAGAAAAACGCCCAGTAACAAAGGACTTCCTGGCGTTCAACGCCAGAAAGAAGCAGCAGCTGGGCGTTGAATGCCCAGGAGAGGCAGCATTTGGGCGTTGAATGCCCAAAACATGTAGCGTTTGGGCATTCAAACGCCAGGATGGTGGGGAGGAGGAAAATTCATTTTTTCTTCATATTTTTCATTTTAATTTTGATTTTCATGCTTCAATTCATGATTTCTCACATAAACATGTTAAGAACCCTGATTTCTAAAATTCCTAATTTCAAAAAACCCTTTTTTTAAAAAAAAATATCAAATGTATCTTAATCCATAAGCACCAACCCTTTTTATCCAATTCAACTCTTTTTCAAAATTTTCAAAACAAATCCATCTCTTTTCATTCAAAAATCTTTTCAACTAATTAATATCTTTTTCAAATCTCTACATTATCTTTTTCAAAATTTAGATTTATCTTTTTCAAAAATCTTTTATATCTTTTCAATTTTAAACTATATCATCTCTTATCATATCTTCTATCCTATCTTTTCCAAATCAATCTTCTTTATCATATCTCTTCTAAATTTTCGAACCCACCCCCTCCCTTTAAATATGGGTTCGGCCTCCCTCCCCTTCCATCAACAATTGCACCTAGCTCTCCTTCTATCCCTCTCCTTTCTTTCTCTTGAAGGACCAAACACCCCAAAGATCCGAGGAACATCCACTTCCCAGAACAAAGGTTGTTAAATTCCAATTTCTGCTTTAACTCTGTGATAGTTGTCGTTATAGAAGTTTACCTTAGGAATCATATAGTAGTAATTAGTATCTACTCTGATTTTATCTTCAATTAAGTTATAGTCTATTTTTCTCATCATCAGCAAACATGAATAAAATAGTAGATCTTTTGAATAAGAGGCAATAAAATTTCGAGTTTTTAATAATAAAAATTCTAATTAGTTACATGTGGTGGTAATGCTTTCTGTCTTCTGAATGAATGCTTGAACAGTGCATATATCTTTTGAATTTGTTGTTTAAGACTGTTAAATATGTTGGCTCTTGAAAGAATGATGAACATGAGACATGTTATTGATAATCTGAAAAATCATAAAAATGATTCTTGAAGTAAGAAAAAGCAGCAAAGAACAAAGCTTGCAGAAAAAAAAAATAGAGAAATAAAAAGTGAAAGCAAGCAGAAAAATCCAATAGCCCTTAAAACCAAAAGGCAAGGGTAATAAAAAGGATCCCAAGGCTTTGAGCATCAGTGGATAGGAGGGCCTAAGGGAATAAAATCCTGGCCTAAGCGGCTAAACCAAGCTGTCCCTAACCATGTGCTTGTGGCATGAAGGTGTCAAGTGAAAACTTGAAGTGGATATTTTATACGCTTTTTTGGGTTAATTTCATATAGTTTTTAGTATGTTCTAGTTAGTTTTCAGTTTATTTTCATTAGTTTTTAGGAAAAATTCATATTTCTGGACTTTACTATGAGTTGTGTGTTTTTCTGTAATTTCAGGTATTTTCTGACTGAAATTGAGGGAGCTGAGCAAAAATCTGATTCAGGCTGAAAAAGGACTGCTGATGCTATTGGATTCTGACCTCCCTGCACTCAAAATGGAATTTCTGGAGCTACAGAACTCCAAATGGCGAGCTTCCAATTGTGTTGGAAAGTAGACATCCAGAGCTTTCCAGAAATATATAATAGTCCATACTTTGCTCAAGGATAAATGACGTAAACTGGCATTCAACGCCAGTTCTCTGCCCAATTCTGGCGTCCAGCGCCAGAAACAAGCTGCAAGTTGGAGTTCAACGCCAGAAAAGGATCCAAAGCTGGCGTTGAATGCCCAAAACAGCCCCAGGCACGTGAAAGCTTTAGTCTCAGCCCCAGCACACACCAAGTGGGCCCCAGAAGTGGATTTCTGGACTATCTGTTATGGTTTACTCATTTTCTGTGAACCTAGGTTACTAGTTTAGTATTTAAACAACTTTTGGGGATTTATTTTGGACCTCATGACATTTTTAGATCTAAACTTTGTACTCTTTGACGGCATGAGTCTCTAAACTCCATTGTTGGGGGTGAGGAGCTCTGTTGTGTTTCGATGAATTAATGCAACTATTTCTGTTTTCTATTCAAACACGCTTGTTTCTATCTAAGATGTTTATTCGCACTTCAATATGATGGATGTGATGATCCGTGACACTCATCATCATCCTCAATCTATGAACGCGTGCCTGACAACCACCTCTGTTCTACCTTCGATTGAATGAACACCTCTTGGATTCCTTAATCAGAATCTTCGTGGTATAAGCTAGAATCCATTGGCAGCATTCATGAGAATCCGGAAAGTCTAAACTTTGTCTGTGGTATTCCGAGTAGGATTCAGGGATTGAATGACTGTGACGAGCTTCAAACTCACAAGGGCTGGGCGTAGTGACAGACGCAAAAGGATCAATGGATCCTATTCCAGCATGAGTGGGAACCGACAGATGATTAGCCGTGTGGTGACAGCGCACCTGGACCTTTTCACTGAGAGGACGGATGGTAGCCATTGACAACGGTGATCCACCAACACACAGCTTGCCATAGGAAGAACCTTGCGTGCGTGAAGAAGAAGACAGGGCGAAAGCAGAGATTCAGAAGACAAAGCATCTCTAAAACTCCAACATATTCTCCATTACTGCAGAACAAGTATTTAATCCATGCTCTTTTATTCTTCGAAATTCATACTGATAATTATAATTGATTTCCTGACTAAGATTTACAAGATAACCATAGACTGCTTCAAACAAACAATCTCCATGGGATTCGACCCTTACTCACGTAAGGTATTACTTGGACGACCCAGTGCACTTGCTGGTTAGTTGTGCGGAATTACATCTTGTGAAGTAATTTTCCTGCACCAAGTTGCAACATTTAAGTATTGATTGAGATTTCGGCTTAGTGGTGCGCAGCAATTGTGATCACACTTTGATTATGTAAAATTCATCGCTCTTTCTTTCCCTGGTAATGGCGCCAAAAACATGATGCCAATACCATGGTTCACAACTTCGCACAACTAACCAGCAAGTGCACTGGGTCGTCCAAGTAATACCTTACGTGAATAAGCTTGAGTGTTGCACATATAGAGGTCCTTCTTAGAGTAGAACGCCAGCATTTGTGCCAGTTTGGGCGTTCAACTCTGGTTTTGGATCCTTTTCTGGCGCTGAATGCCAGAATTGGGCAGAGAGCTGGCGTTGAACGCCAGTTTGCATCGTCTATTCTTGGCCAAAGTATGGACTATTATATATTGCTGGAAAGCCCTAGATGTCTACTTTCCAACTCAATTGGAAGAGCACCATTTCGAGTTTTGTAGCTCCAGAAAATCTACTTTGAGTGCAGGGAGGTCAGAATCCAACAGCATCAGCAGTCCTTCTTCAACCTCTGAATCTGATTTTTGCTCAAGTCCCTCAAATTTCAGCCAAAAAGTACCTGAAATCACAGAAAAACACACAAACTCATAGTAAAGTCTAGAAATGTGAATTTAACATAAAAACTAATGAAAACATCCCTAAAAGTAACTAGATCCTACTAAAAACATACTAAAAACAATGCCAAAAAGCGTATAAATTATCCGCTCATCACAACACCAAACTTAAATTGTTGCTTGTCCCCAAGCAACTGAAAATCAAATAGGATAAAAAGAAGAGAATATAATATAAATTTCAAACTATCAATGAAACATGGCTTCAATCATATGAGCGGGACTTATAGCTTTTTGCCTCTTGAATAGTTTTGGCATCTCACTTTATCCATTGAGGTTCAGAATGATTGGCATCTATAGGAACTCAGAGTTCAGATGGTGTTATTGATTCTCCTAGTTCAGTCTGATGATTCTTGAACACAGCTTCTTTATGAGTCTTGGCCGTGGCCCTAAGCACTTTGTTTTCCAGTATTACCACCGGATACATAAATGCCACAGACACATAATTGGGTGAACCTTTTCAGATTGTGACTCAGCTTTGCTAAAGTCCCCAATTAGAGGTGTCCAGGGTTCTTAAGCACACTCTTTTTTTACTTTGGACCTTGACTTTAACCGCTCAGTCTCAAGTTTTCACTTGACACCTACATGCCACAAGCACATGGTTAGGGACAGCTTGGTTTAGCCGCTTAGACCAGGATTTTATTCCTTTAGGCCCTCCTATCCACTGATGCTCAAAGCCTTGGGATCCTTTTTATTTACCCTTACCTTTTGGTTTTAAGGGTTATTGACTTTTTGCTCTTGCCTCTTGGTTTTAAGAGCTTTTGGCTTTTTCTGCTTGTTTTTTCTTTTTCTTTTTATTTTTTTTCGCCTATTTTTTCTCTTTTTTTTTCTGCAAGCTTTGTTCTTTGCTGCTTTTTCTTGCTTCAAGAATCATTTTTATGATTTTTCAGATTATCAAATAACATGTCTCCTAGTCATCATTCTTTCAAGAGCCAACATATTTAACATTCTTAAACAACAACTTCAAAAGACATATGCACTGTTCAAGCATACATTCAGAAAATAAGAAGCATTGTCACCACATCAATATGATTAAACTAAGTTCAAGGATAAATTCGAAACTCATGTACTTCTTGTTCTTTTGAATTAAAAAAGTTTTCATTTAAGAGAGGTGATGGATTCATAGGACATTCATAACTTTTAAGACATAGTTACTAACTACTAATGATCATGTAATGAAGACACAAACATGGATAAACACTTAACATAGAGAAAACGAAAAACAGAAGAAATAAGAACAAGGAATGAATCCACGTTAGTGATGGTGGCGTTTCCTTCTTGAGGAACCAATGATGTCCTTGAGCTCTTCTATGTCTCTTCCTTGTCTTTGTTGCTCCTCCCTCATTGCTTTTTGATCTTCTCTTATTTCATGAAGGATGATGGAGTGCTCTTGATGTTCCACCCTTAGTTGTCCCATATTGGAAATCAATTCTCCTACGGAGGTGTTGATTTGCTCCCAATAGTTTTGTGGAGGAAAGTGCATTTGAGGCATCTCCGGGATCTCATGGTGATGAGCTTCATACGCCTCTTGAGCTCCATGAATGAGCTCTCTTGCTTGCTCCATCTTTTTCTTAGTGATGGGCTTGTCCTCTTTAATGAGGATATCTCCCTCTATGTCAATCCCAGCCGAATTGCATAGGTGGCAAATGAGGTGAGGAAAGGCTAACCTTGCCATAGTGGAGGACTTGTCAGCCACCTTGTAGAGTTCTTGAGGTATAATCTCATGAACTTCCACCTCTTCTCCAATCATGATGCTATGGATCATGATGGCCCGGTCTATAGTAACTTCAGACCGGTTGCTAGTGAGAATGATTGAGCATTGAATGAACTCCAACCATCCTCTAGTCACAGGCTTGAGGTCCAATCTTCTTAGTTGAATCGGCTTGCCTTTGGAGTCAATCTTCCATTGAGCTCCTTTCACACATATGTTCATAAGGACTTGGTCCAACCTTTGATCAAAGTTGACTCTCCTTGTGTAGGGGCGTGCGTTCTCTTCCATGTTTGGCAAATTGAACGCCAACCTCACATTTTCCGGTCTAAAATCTAAGTATTTCGCCCGAACCAAGGTGAGATAATTCTTTGGGTGAGAGTGTTTATGGGATTGTGTGAAAGAGGGGTGAGAAGAAGTGAGTGGAGGTAGGTGGGGATCCTGTGGGGTCCACAGATCCTGAGGTGATCCTGTGGGGTCCACAGATCCTAAGGTGATCCTGTGGGATCCACAGATCCTGAGATGTTCAAGGATTTACAACCTTGCACCAAATTAGGCATGTAAAATGCCCTTGCACACAACTCTGGGCGTTCAGCGCCAGGTTGGTGCCCATTTTGGGCATTCAACGCCCATTTGTTGGCCATTTCTGGCGTTGAACGCCAGAACCATGCCTGTTCTGGGCGTTCAGCGCCCAGACACTGCCCATTTTGGGCGTTCAGCGCCAGAACCATGTTTTGTTCTGGCGTTGAACGCCAGACAGATGCTCCTCCAGGGTGTGATTTTTCTTCTGCTGTTTTTAATTCCGTTTTTGATTTTTTTGTTTATTTTGTGACTCCACATGATCATGAACCTATAAAGACATATAACTATGAAAAATATAGTTAGATAAATAAAAATTGGGTTGCCTCCCAACAAGCGCTTCTTTAATGTCAATAGCTTGACAGTGGGCTCTCATGGAGCCTCACAAATGTTCAGAGCATTGTTGAGACTCTCCAACACCAAACTTAGAGTTTGGTTGTGGCTTCCCAACACCAAACTTAGAGTTTGACTGTGGGGCTTTGTTTGACTCTGCTTTGAGAGAAGCTTTTTCTGCTTCCTCTCCATGGATGCAGAGAGAGATCCTTGAGTTGTAAACACAAGGTTGTCCTCATTCAATTAAAGGATTAATTCTCCTCTGTCCACATCAATCACAGCTCTTGCTGTGGCTAGGAAAGGTCTTCCTAGGATGATGGATTCATCCTCTTCCTTTCCAATATCCAGGGCTATGAAATCAGCAGGGATGTAAAGGCCTTCAACCTTTACTAACACGTCCTCTACTTGTCCATAAGCCTGTTTTCTTGAATTGTCTGCCATCTCTAATGAGATTTTAGCAGCTTGCACCCCATAGATTCCCAGTTTCTCTATTACAGAGAGGGGCATGAGGTTTATTCCTGAACCAAGGTCACACAGAGCCTTAAAGATCATGGTGCCTATGGTACAAGATATTATGAACTTTCCAGGATCCTGTCTCTTCTGAGGCAATGTCAGTTGATCCAGATCACTTAGTTCATTGATGAACAAGGGAGGTTCATCTTCCCAAGTTTCAATACCAAATAATTTGGCATTCAGCTTCATGATTGCACCAAGAAACTTGGCAGTTTGCTCTTCAGTAACATCCTCATTCTCTTCAGAAGAGGAATACTCATCAAAGCTTATGAATGGCATAAGGAGGTTCAATGAAATCTCTATGGTCTCTAGATGAGCCTCAGAGTCCTTTGGTTCCTCAGAGGGAAGCTCCTTGTTGACCACTGGACGTCCCAGGAGGTCTTCCTCCTTGGGATTCACGTCCTCCTCTCCCTCATTGGGTTCGGCCATTTTGGTTATGTCAATAGCCTTGCACTCTCCTTTTGGATTCTCTTCTATATTGCTTGGGAGAGTGCTAGGAGGGATTTCAGTGATCCTTTTACTCAGCTGGCCCACTTGTGCTTCCAAATTTCTAATGGAAGACCTTGTTTCATTCATGAAACTCACAGTGGCCTTAGATAGATCAGAGATTAAGTTTGCTAAGCTAGATGGATTCTGCTCAGAATTCTCTGTCTGTTGCTGAGTGGATGATGGAAAAGGCTTGCTATTGCTAAACCTGTTTCTTCCACCATTATTAAAGCCTTGTTGAGGCATTTGATCCTTCCATGAGAGATTTGGATGATTTCTCCATGATGGATTATAGGTGTTTCCATAAGGTTCACCTAAGTAGTTCACCTCTGCTACTGCAGGGTTCTCAGGATCATAAGCTTCTTCTGCATAAGAAGTTTCTTGAGTACTGTTGGATGCGGCTTGCATTCCATTCAGACTCTGAGAAATCATATTGACTTGCTGAGTGAATATTTTGTTCTGAGCCAATATGGCATTCAGGGTATCAACTTCAAGAACTCCCTTCTTCATAGGTGTCCCATTACTCACAGGATTCCTCTCAGAAGTGTACATGAACTGGTTATTAGGAACCATGTCAATGAGTTCTTGAGCTTCTGCAGGCGTTTTCTTTAGGTGAATAGATCCACCTGCAGAAGTATCCAATGACATATTTGATAGCTCAGATAAACCATCATAGAATATACCCAGGATGGTCCATTCTGAAAGCATGTCAGAAGGACACTTTTTGGTCAGTCCTTTGTATCTCTCCCAAGCTTCATAGAGGGATTCACCTTCTTTCTGTCTGAAGGTATGAACATCCACTCTAAGCTTGCTCAGCTTTTGAGGAGGAAAGAACTTGGCTAAGAAAGCCTTGACCAGCTTATCCCAAGAGTTCAGGCTATCCTTAGGTTGGGAGTCCAACCATACTCTAGCTCTTTCTCTTACAGCAAAAGGGAAAAGCATGAGCCTGTAGACTTCAGAATCTACTCCATTAGTCTTAACAGTATCACAGATCTGCAAGAATTCAGTTAAGAACTAAAAAGGATCTTCAGATGGAAGTCCATGAAACTTGCAGTTCTACTGCATCAGAGAAACTAGCTAGGGTTTCAGCTCAAAATTGTTTGCTCCAATGGTAGGGATGGAGATGCTTCTTCCATGTAAATTGGAATTAGGTGCAGTAAAGTCACCAAGCATTCTCCTTGCATTATTGTTATTTTCGGCTGCCATCTCCTCTTCCTGTTCGAAAATTCCTGACAGGTGCTTGCTGGATAGTTGTAATTTAGCTTCTCTTAGTTTCCTCTTCAGAGTCCTTTCAGGTTCTGGATCTGCTTCAACAAGAATGTTCTTGTCCTTGCTCCTGCTCATATGACAAAGAAGAAGGCGCAGAAAAATAATAATAATAGAGATCCTTTTTGCCCAAGCATAGAGGTTCCAGTGTGAGTAGAAGAAAAGAAGAAGAAGAAATTCAAACACAGATGGAAGCGGGGGTTCGAATTTGGTGAGTGATGAAGTGTTAGTAGATGAATAAATAAATAGAAGGAGATGAGAGAGATGAAGAATTTTTGAAAATAATTTTTGAAAAAGAGTTAGTGATTTTCGAAAATAGTTTTTGAAAAATGTTAGTAAATTTTTTTTTTTCGAAATTTTTTTTATCAAAAGTTAAAATAATTAGTTAATTAAAAAGAAATTTTTGAAAAAGGGGGAAGATATTTTCGAAAATTAGAGAGAGAGAGTTAGTTAGGTAGTTTTAGAAAAGATAAGAAACAAACAAAAAGTTAGTTAGTTAGTTGAAACAAATTTTGAAAAGATAAGAAGTTAGGAAGTTAGAGAAGATATTTTGAAATCAAATTTTTTTTGAAAAAAAATAAGATAGGAAGATATTTTTGAAAAGATATGATAGAAGTTAGTTTTGAAAAAGATTTGATTTTTAAAATCACAATTAATGACTTGATTCACAAGAAATCACAAGATATGATTCTAGAACTTAAAGTTTGAATCTTTCTTAACAAGTAAGTAACAAACTTGAAATTTTTGAATCAAAACATTAATTGTTATTGTTATTGTCGAAAATTTGATATAAAAATAAGAAAAAGATTTTTGAAAAATATTTTTGGAATTTTTGAAAATAACTAAGAAATTTAAAAAAAGATTTGATTTTTGAAAAAGATTTTGAAAAGATGAGATTTTTAAATTGAAAATTTGATTTGACTCATAAAAACAACTAGATTTTTTAAAAATTTTTGAAAAAGTCAAATCTAATTTTCGAAATTTTAAGAGAGAAAAAGGGAAAGATATTTTTTTGATTTTTGAATTTTTAATAATGAGAGAAAAAAACAAGAAAAATTATGCAATGCATGAAATTTTTAGATTAAAACAATGAATGCATGCAAGAATGCTATGAATGTCAAGATGAACACCAAGAACACTTTGAATGTCAAGATGAACACCAAGAACATATTTTTGAAAAATTTTTAATGCAAGAAAAACATGCAAGACACCAAACTTAGAATTCTTTAATGCTTAGACACTAAGAATTCAAGAATGCATATGAAAAACAAGAAAAGACACAAAATATGCAAATACAAAGATCAAACAAGAAGACTTACCAAGAACAACTTGAAGATCATGAAGAACACCATGAATGCATGAGAATTTTCGAAAAATGCAAGATGCACATGCAATTGACACCAAACTTATAACATGACTCAAGACTCAAACAAGAAACACAAAATATTTTTGATTTTTATGATTTTAGAAATTTTTTTGTATTTTCTTTTAATTTTTTTTCGAAAATATTTGGGAAAAAGGAAGTAATGAATTCATAGTCCTCAATCAGAATCCTGGGAGTTAGACATGGCTTAATAGCCAGCCAAGCTAAAACATGTTATATGAAACACTAGAATTCATTCTTAAAAATTTTGAAGAAAAATATATTTTTGAAAACAATTTTATTTTTTTTTTAAATTTTTTTTTCTTTTCGAAAACAAAGGAGAAAAGTTTGAAAGATTTTTGAAAAATTTTTGAAAAGAAAACAAAAAGAAAATTTACCTAATCTGAGCAACAAGATGAACCGTTAGTTGTCCAAACTCGAACAATCCCCGGCAACGGCGCCAAAAACTTGGTGCGCAGAAATTGTGATCACACTTTGATTATGTAAAATTCATCGCTCTTTCTTTCCCTGGTAATGGTGCCAAAAACATGATGCCAATACCATGGTTCACAACTTCGCACAACTAACTAGCAAGTGCACTGGGTCGTCCAAGTAATACCTTACGTGAGTAAGGGTCGAATCCCACGGAGATTGTTGGTATGAAGCAACCTATGGTCACCTTGTAAATCTCAGTCAGGCAGATATAAATTGATAATGGTGTTTTCGAATAATAATTAAATAAACATAGAATAATCCTTCTTGGAGTTGAACGCTAGCATTTGTGCCAGTTTGGGCGTTCAACTCTGGTTTTGGATCCTTTTCTGGCGCTGGACGCCAGAATTGGGCAGAGAGCTGGCGTTGAACGCCAGTTTGCGTCGTCTATTCTTGGTTAAAGTATGGACTATTATATATTTCTGGAAAGCCCTGGATGTCTACTTTTCAACGCAATTAGAAGTGCGCCATTTCGAGTTCTGTAGCTCCAGAAAATCTACTTTGAGTGCAGGGAGGTCAGAATCCAACAGCATCAGCAGTCCTTCTTCAACCTCTGAATCTGATTTTTGCTCAAGTCCCTCAAATTTCAGCCAGAAAGTACCTGAAATCACAGAAAAACACACAAACTCATAGTAAAGTTCAGAAATATGAATTTAACATAAAAACTAATGAAAACATCCCTAAAAGTAACTAGATCCTACTAAAAACATACTAAAAACAATGCCAAAAAGCGTATAAATTATCCGCTCATCACTTAGGCACACATTTTCTAATTATTTGGTCCGTTTCACATCTCCACAAATGTGGATAATCCCAAATAAGTATTTTGCATCACTTCTCAACTTAACCTTTTCATGCCTGGAAAAGTTAGCAGGGAAGATGTATGCAACCAAATAATTAGCAATTGGGGCAAACCAAGGAGTGTTTTGAGAAATTGCATGTAGGATATCTAGAAAAAATGAATCATTGATAGGAGTGGGATCTATGTTTAAATGCTCAAGCTGACTCCAATGGTCCGCCACTAGATTTTGAGATCCACTTCTATCTTTGATTTCTAAGTCAAAATCTTGCAAAAGCAAGATCTATCTAATCAACCTAGGCTTTGACTCTTTCTTGTTCAAAAGGTTATTTAGAGTGGCATGGTCTGAATACACTACTACTTTGGAGCCTAGAAAGTATGGTTGAAACTAATCAAGTGCAAAAGCAATAGCTAATAACTCCTTTTCAATAGTAGTGTAGTTAGACTGAGCCGTATCTAAGGTCCTTGAGGCATAAGCAATGGTGTAAGGGGAATTACCATCACGCTATGCTAGCACGGCACCTATGGCATAGTTAGAGGCATCACACATAATCTCAAATGAATGACTCCAATCTAGTCCTCGAACAATGGGTTCCATGGTCAATGCACCTTTTAGTTTGTCAAAAGCCTTCTTGAAATTCTCATCAAAATCAAAGTCCACATCTTTTTGGAGTAAACGGGAGAGAGGTAGAGTAACCTTACTGAAATATTTAATGAACATGCGGTAAAAACCTGCTTGTCCAAGAAAATAGTGAATCTCCCTCAATGAGGAGGGTTAAGGTAAACTAGAGATAACTTCAATTTTAGCCGGATCGACAGAGATTCTGTCCTTGGAAACAATGTATCCTAAACCTTGCTAACCATAAAATGGCATGTTTCAAAGTTTAGCATAAGGTTGGTATGGACACATCTCTCCAATACCCTAACTAAATTATCCAAACACACATCAAAAGAATTACCATAGACACTAAAGTCACCCATGAACACTTCCAGACAATTTTCCAGAAGATCAGAAAAGACACTAGCCATGCACCTTTGGAACGTTGTCGGTACATTACATAAACCAAATGACATTCTTTTGTATGCATACCTTCCAAAAGGGCATGTGATGAGAGAGCTAGTGTCGATCTAGAATTTCTCGAAATGGAATATGTTCGTTGCAAGTATAGCTAAATTAACGACCAACTCTCAACATCAAAGTTTAGTATTTTCAATTCAAAACATATAAACCGAGAGTCTTTCAACCTCGGGTCGTTCTCCCTAGGATGCAATTGAAATGTTACTCTTTCGGTTGTCAAGGGGACAAAAGGGGTTTTCGCAATCAAGAACGAAAGATTAAAGAAACTTAGCAATAAAAGAACTAAGAAATGATCAAAATTGAAAATTAATGCAAGCAAAGGTAAATAGGATTAAAACTAGTGAAAATGCTATAAATGCAATAAAGAACCTTGACTTGGGAATAAGGATCCAAGGAATCCTATCATTGCCATAACCACAACTATGGTAATTATGATGAGTCAATCTCGCCTAGTCAACCCCAACCATCGAGGAGTAAGTCAATCAAGCATAATTGACCTTAATCCATAAGTCCTAGCTAACTTACCAAACTAGTTGATAAAAAGCTAGTGTCAATGGAAACAAGAATCAACTAACTACCCAAGAATTACCACTAAATGTCGGACATTATGACTCTAGTATCCTAGGAACTCAAACCACAAGCCAAGGTGAGAAAATCTACTCAAATTCTAAAGTTGGCATTTTCACAAACACCTTGTGTGCCTAAAAGTAAAACATGGGAAATTGCAAGGAAAAATAACAAACTATAACCAACTATCAACAATACCAACAATAAATATCCAAACAAACATAAAGAAAGCATGAAACATTAAATTCATCAATCAAAACTTCAAGAACTCAAAATTGCAATTAAAAACAAGGTGCTTGAACCAAAGGAAATGAAAATAAAGACAATGTAATTAAAGAGGAATTAAAGAGTACTTACAATTAAAGATGATCAAAATCCAAGATTAAGCTTGCTATAAAATGCTACATGGAAACTACATAAACCCTAGGAGAGCTCTCTACTCTACACTACTCCTACTCCTAATTACTATGCAAAAAAAAATGTAAAAAGTGGCCTTCTACTCTAATACCTTCATATGGCTTCAATCCCTCTTGATATAGCACTTCCCTTTCAGCATTGGAGCTTCCAAAACTGGGCCAAAGGCCCCCAAAATCGTGTAGTACACGTTTCTTTAATGAAATCATGTGCAGGGACCTGTGCGGACGCACTGACGTGTGCGTCCGCACACTCGGCTGAAAATTGACCTGTGCGTACGCACAGGTGCTTGTGCGCAAGTACACGTGAAAATCCTCGCTTGTACGCACGCACGCAGGGTTGTGCGCACACACACTTTGCTGTGTGTACTTTTCCTTGTTTTCTTCATGTTTTCTCCCTTGTATATGCTTTCTTCCACTTTTGGCTATCCATTCTTGCCTCTAAGGCTTGAAAAGACTCAGCAAACATGTCATGGCATCAAATGGAATAAAAGTGAAATTAAATTGCTCATTTCAAGCACAAAATTGCATGTTTTCACATTTAGGATCAAATTGGGGACAAAACACAAGAGTATGCTATTTTGGTGCTTAAGTGTGAGTTCATGTGATGAAATCCATCCAAATCAAGCTAAAATATATTGAAAAATATGGACTCATTAGCATGTAAAAGTAGTTTTCTCCTGGTCTTCAAGAGCAATGTGAATCTAAAAATATTCGGTGTATCCATCCAGAAACAGTAGTGAGATTTACCTGATAGATGGTCCAACATCTGATCGATGAAAGGCAAAGGATAGTGATCCTTTCTAGTTGCTTGATTCAGATGCCGATAGTCTATACAAACTCTCCAAGTATTTTGAACTCGAGTAGCCACTAGTTCTCCACTTTCAGCTTTTACCATGGTTATCCCCGACTTCTTGGGCACCACTTGTACCGGACTCACCCATTCACTATCGGAAATGGGGTAAATAATATCCGCCTCTAAGAGTCGAGTCACTTCCTTCTTCACTACATCAAGGATTGTGGAATTTAGCCTCCTTTGAGATAGTCTTACTGCCCTAGCACCATCTTCAAGGAATATACGGTGCATGCAAGTATGTGGGCTAATCCCTACAATGTCGGCTAGGCTCCAACCGATGGCCTTACAATACTTTCTCAAGACTTCAAGGAGCTTCTCTTCTTCTTGAGTAGAGAGTTCGCTTGAAATAACTATCGGAAACTTATGGTTGTCCTCAAGAAAAGTATACTTCAAATGAGAAGGTAAAAGATTTAAC
>NC_029785.2:58862281-58895936 GCF_000816755.2 Arachis ipaensis
ATGGAAAGCATTCACATCAACTTCTTCATGTTCCACCACATCTTGAACCTTGTGAAAACCCAGATCTCCATGTGTTTCCCCTTGAACCTCCGCCACTACTTCATCAATGATATCACACCGAAGGAGAGAGTGGTCCTCCGGTGGATGCTTTGTTGCTTCCTCTAAATTAAATTTGATAGTCTTATCACCCACCTCAAAAGAATATGTGCCGATGAAAGCATCCAACTTGATCTTTGAGGTCTTCAAAAAGGGCCTACCAAGCAATATAGATGAAGGTTTCCCATTATCAATTGGAGGCATCTCAAGAATATAAAAGTCCACCGAAAAAACTAAATCTTTTATCCTCATAAGTACATCCTCCGCTATTTGGCCATAGTTATCACACTTTTATCGGCCAAAAACTTTTCAATGGGGCCAAATTCAACCTTATAAACACCAAAAGAGGCATGATGCTAATGCCACCTAAGTCACACATGCAATCATAAAAAGCAACTCCACCAATCCAACAAGAAACTAAGCATGGTCTCGGATCATTATATTTCTCTAGAATGGAGTTCATCAATAAAGATATAGAGCTACCCAAAGACAAAGTTTCAAGTTCACTAATTCTATCCTTATGTATGCATAAATCTTTCAAAAACTTGGCATATTAGAGAATTTATTGAATAACATCAAGGAGTGGAATTGTTACCTCAACTTTCTTGAACACTTGCAACATATCAAGGTCAAATTCTGGAGTCTTCTTAGCTTTCTTAACCATGTAAGGAAAGGGAATATAGACTCATCCATCACGGCCTTCCTTTTAGGCTCCTTGAGATTCAACTCCTCTTCTTGCCTTGTTTTCTCCTCATCATCCACCTCTTGTGCCTCAACAACTGCGTCTTCATCATGAATATCTTCCACGGTCTTGGAAAATACTTCCTCCAATACCGTTTTAGACCTTAAAGTGATGGCATTAAGGCCACCTTTTGAGTTAGGAAGGGGTTGGAAGGGAAGGCTAGTGGAACTAGAAGCTTGGGAGAATGGACAGAAGGGGTCTTTATTAGATGGTTGGGTTGTGGAAGAAGAAGGAGGTTAGTTGATTGGAGCTTGTTGTCTTTGATGAGGTGGTTGGTATCTTTGGTTGTTGGGTTGGTGTTATTGTTGATGTTGGAACGGTTGATTTTGGTAAATTTGCTTTCCTTGGTAAGAGTGGTTGTTGAATGGTGGTTGAGAAGAAGGTTGGTAACTTTGGTGGTTAGGTGGGCCTTGGTTCTACCTTTGGTTGTATTTGTTCCCATGAGAGTTATCTCGCCACCTTTGGTTGTAATTGTTACTATGAGAGTATGAAACTTGATTTTGAGGATATTAGGAAAAATAGTTGTTATAGGGGTTAGCTACCGCAAGAGTATAGTCTCCTTGAACTTGAGGAAATTGATCAGTGTAGTTTTAAATGTAAGAACACACACCACACACCCTAGGAGGTCCTTCAATTTGTAGGATTTGGGGTGGGGCTTGAATAGCTTGAATGGATGAAGATGATTTTCGCACTTGATGAATTTTCTTGAGAAGAGTAGTCATCTCCCAAGTACCTTGGTCAAGGCCGAATCGAAAGAAGATACTTCTGCCACACTCTTTGGAGGATTGTTTCTCACTCTAGCATATTGAGTGGCTTCGACAACATCATTAATCAATCTTCATGCTTCATTCGCCGTCTTGTATTTCACAAGAGAGCTACCATTAGATGCATCAAGGAGTTTCTTGTCTTGTGCACAAAAGCCTCCACAAAAGTAGCTAATAAGCAAAGGATCATCCATCCTATAATGGGGACAAGACTCTAACAATCTCTTGAAACGAGTCTAATACTCATGGAGAAATTCTTGATCCCTTTGCATAATGCCAGAAATCTCCTTCCGGATGTAATCAGTCCTTTTTGGAAGAAAGAATTTATCCAAGAACTCCTATCTCATTGAATCCCAAATAGTTACCACATCGTCAGGTTGAGAATAAAATCACTCTTTGGCTTGCCCCTCAAGAGAGAAGGGAAAAACAAAAATCATAACCACTACTTCATCAGACCCATGTCTCCTAGGAATAGAGCATGCCACTTGAAAATCCCTCAAGTGTCTAATAGGATCTTAGCTCGGCAACCCATGGTACTTAGGCAACAAATTAATCAAACTATTTTTCAATTCAAAGTTTGTATCTAGATTAGGGTACTGTGCTTGAAGTGGTTGAAGGACAAGATCAGGTGCTCCTTGCTCAAGCAAGGTAATCCTGCGAGGCTCAGCCATATGATTATCACCTACAGTACTCAGAGGTATGTCAGTAGTCCCAACAGAGGAGTAAGATGTCTCTTCGTTGAATGAAGAATCTTGGTCACTATCGGATTGGACTAGTGTTTTAGAAGATCTTTCAAAAGAGGCCAATGCAATAGCTGTATAATCTAACCGTCGTCTAGCTTGCCGAATGTGACGTAAAATTCTTTCAATTTCAGAATCAAATTTGGCTAAACTAGGATCCGGTTGTGACCAATTCATTTAACTTAAAAACCATAAGCTCATGCATTAAAAAAAACTTAAAATAAAAACAAAAAAGCAAGTAAACTATATACACTATTTGCATATTCACATAACCAATAATAAGACACACTTGAAACCAATCCCCGGTAATGGCACCAAAAATTTGATGCAAAGAATTTTGCCGGCAGAGAATCTCTCAATAGAAAAGAACTTCTTCGTTGCAAGTACAGCCCAAACCGACAAGTAATTCCTCCACCAGAGTTTAATTTGGTTGTCACTAGTTCAACCCAATAAAATAACCGAGAATATTAATCCCGGATCGTCCTCACAAGAATGGGCAAATGTGTGTATCAAAGTTGGTCAAGGTTCCTGGGTTGAGAGGCATAAACAAGAATTTAAACTAACAAGCTTAACATACAAGAAACTTAACTGGCAAGAAATTAAATCAAGGCAATGTATAAATCTAATTCTATTCTAAAATTAATTAAACTAACTAAAGATAACTAACGCAAGAATTGAGTAAATGAGATTTGGGTTTTCAAATATAAGTTGCAAAAGAACTCTTGGCTAAGGTATGGGGATCAAGATCACTATCCTTGTTTAATAACTATATAATGACAATTGTGAGGAATCAATCCCATTAAATATACTTCTATAATTGAAGTAAGTCAAATAGTTATAGGTAATATCATCTCATAAGTCCTAGTTTACCTACCAATTAGCTTAGTAGAAAACTAGTGTCAATGGAATCAAATTGACTAAGATAGACTCTTAAATCATCAATTTAATTAGATCTGATCTCTCAAGGTCACTTAATCCCTTTAACATAGGCCAAGAGTATAGAAAACTACTCCATAACTAGAGAAAATATTTTGTCAAATGCTTGGTGTGCAATAGTTAAAGACGTGATTAAATTACAAAATTAAATGAAAATTAAAGCTACCCACTAATAATTATCAATAATGGCAACTCAAATAAAGCTTGTGAAACATAAAGACATCAATGCATTCATGGAAATTCAAGGTCAACAATATCCACAAATATTTAAACTAGGATTGTAAGCAACAATAAGAAAATATTAACAAGTAACTATGAAATTACAAGAATAGCAACTACTAAATTAAGAAAGAAGAATAACAACTACAAATATTTAAACTAGGATTATAACAAGAACCAAAAACTATCTAATTACTATCTAATTGTGTGTGTTATCTCCTGGGTTACTCCTTGGTTGACCCCTATCCATTCTCCTCTCAATTAGCTTTAGATTGGGTTTGAAAATGGGTCCAAAACCCTCAGAAATCGTAGGTCACGTGTTCTCATTAATGAGGCACATTTTAGAGTCTCATGTATGCGGCCAAAAGCTCGCGTACACGAGCTTGCAAAGAACACACGACTGTGTATGTGGCCAGATGCTCACGTATGCAGGACCAACAAAACTTCATGCTCCCAAATCTTTATGATTCCTCATCCTAGCATGCTATCCTCTTCACTTTTTATGCCATTCTCACCCTATATAATCCTAAAACACTTGAGCACACATGTCAAGGCAAAAAATGGAATGAAATAGTGAAATAAATCTATCAATTTAAGCTTTAAATAGCATATGTTTATCATTCAAGTACAAATAAGAGAAAACATTAAAGATGTAATCAAAGATAATTTGATAAAACTACTCTATAACTAGAGAAAATATTAAAACGACACACACACCTCAACCTAAGCTAATCAAATATGTAATTCATGGACATTAATGATTTTCTACTTAGGGTTGGTAATGTGCTAACAATTAGAACAAAAGGAGATTACAAAGGCTCAAAATTGGTTCACAATGGTAGATACAAGGGTGTGCCTATATGGGTTAGTAAGCTTTAATCAACAAATGGCCTCAATCATTTTAAAAGCATTCAAACATCAAACATTGAACATAAAGATTAAGCAAATCTAAAATCACATTCATAGAAGGAGCAAAGCACATAAGAATAAAAATTTTGGTTAGTTTATACAACCATACATTAAAAGCTGAAATTTCACTTGTTTGCTTGTTCAAGCTCTTTTCTATGTTTCACAAAACAATTTTAGCAAGTTCTAATAAAAGTTTTAACTCAAATCAATCTTAGATTGTTCAAAAAAATTTGAAAAATTGGGATTTTTTTATTTCTTTTTTTTTTGGTATGCTAGTTGAAAATATCTTTATTTGATTAAGCTTATTATTATATGTCTATGCAATTGTGGTTAGATGCAAGTTTTCAAAAATCCTAAATCAATTTCCTAGTTTTCAAACAAACTACTTTATCATATGTCTAGGAAATCACTAGGTGCAATCAACTCATTTTCTCATCACAATCCACAATTAAAACCAAAAGCATATATACAAAAGTTAAAGTAAAAGTGCGATAAACCCAACAACTAACAAAGTATCAAAAGGAAGTATAAACAGAAGCAGAATTTAAAACTGAGATGTTCAGAATGGAAGTTCATCACCTAAAGGAAGCGTTAGCAATGGTCGGACGACCGACCTCGCCACACTTTATAATTTGCACCGTCCTCGGTGCTCAAAAAGAAGCTCACTGAGGTGGGAAAGCGGGATGATCAGTGTCCTGCTAGGCCGGCAGAGGTCCCTCGACGCCATCGGCCCGAGCCTCATCCTTGCTCTCGGATCGCTCCTCTGGTGTATCCAACTCCTCTATCATTGGGTCCCAGTCCCGGATTTGTAGCTTATTATTCTCGTAGGACCTGTTGGTCTGGCGCTCCATACACTTGAGCTGCTCCAGAATCTGCACTCCAATGTCACTGGATATGGAAGGCTGTGGTGCTGCTAATGCTGAGGTGGATGGTTGGGCTGCTGCTAATGGAGTGCCACGCTTTCGCTTCCGACTCCCAATTTCTTCTTTAAGCCAGTTCTTGTAAGGAATGAACTTCTCCTTACCGGAAACTCCAAAATTAGAAGAAAGTCAAGTGAGCTTAATTGATCATAGTCCATAAGTCCTAGCCACTCATTAATTAATTTAGTGACAACTAGAGTCAATGGAAACAAATTATCAATCACTTGGACATTAGTAACTCAAGGTTACCCAAGTTACCAACCCAAGCTAAGAACACAAAAATCTACACTAAAATCCAACAAAGCATTTTATCAAACACTTGGATGGAACTAAAAGGAAAGCATGGTCAAATAGCAAGAAAAATAAATTCTAAAGCTACCAAAATGCAAGAATCAATAACTAACAATTAAAGAAAGCAAAAATAAACATAGAAAACATAAATTGCATTAAAGAAAATTAAAATCAACAAGAGTCATGAACATAAAGGAAGAAAAATAAAGGAAATAGCAAGTAAAGCTAAAAGAACAAAGATGTAATAATAAGAAATTGTAAGGAAACTAAATCAAAGCAACAATTTAAAGATAAACCTAAGAGAGATCTACCCTAAATCCACCCTAATTCTAGAGAGAAGAGAGAGCTTATCTCTCTAGAATATGACTTAAATCATGATACTACTCTAGTCCTAATTGCTCTCCCCTTGTTCCCTCTTGAATTCTGCATCAAAGATCAGAAATGAGTTGGATTGGGCTTCTGCAGCCCCAAAAATCGCCCCCAGTATGTTTCATTAATGAAGTCACGTGCTGCTTGTCACGCGTATGCGTGGGTCACGCGTACGCGTCATATTGTGATTTTCAGGTCATGTGTACGCGTGGGTCACGCATACGCCTAGCATGGCAGATTTCCAAAACTTCATTTCTTCATGAATTCTCCACTTTTACATGCTTTTTCTTCATTCCTTCAATCCAATCTTTGCCTTCTAAACTTGAAATCACTTAACAAACATATCAAGGCATCGAATGGAATTAAAGTGAATTAAATTTATCTAATTAAGGGCCTAAAAAGCATGTTTTCACTCTTAAGCACAAATTAGGGAGAATTTACAAAACCATGCTATTTCATTGAATAAATATAGGAAAAATTGATAAAATTCACTAAATTCAATACAAAATAAACTATAAAATTGTGGTTTATCAATCTCCCCACACTTAAACAATAGCATGACCTCATGCTAAACTCAAGAAAGATACAAGAAAGGGGTATTACTTATTCAATGTAAAATGTCTAAATTTAATCTATTTATATGCAATCTATCTAAATGCATGCAACTACTTGGTCAAAATAAATTAATTTCCAAGAATACATATATGAACACAAAGGGTAAAGAAATCAAATCAAATTCACAATTGAATTGAGTTATTGAAAAGAATTATAAACTTGCAAGATAAGAAATAATAACCGGTGAAAACATAGAATTTGAGCAATCGAACCCTCACCGAATGTGTATCCACTCTAATCACTCAAGTGTATAGGGTTGATTCACTCAATTCTCCTCTAATTATGTTTTCCAAGATTTGTTTTTCATCTAACAATCAACAATTATTCAATGCATGCATACAATTATCATGAGGACTTTCCACAAGGTTGTAATGGGGTTAGGGTCAAGGTAAGGATATATATGGTTAAGTGAGCTTGAAATTTGAATCTTTGATTAACTTAAGCTCTCACCAACACATATAATAACCTATACAATTCTAATACAATACCTAGCTACCCATTCTTCACTTTTTACACATACTCATGCATTCTCTTTTTAATCACAACACATGCATTTTTATTATTATTTCACTTTGAGGCATTTTGTCCCCTTTTTATTGCTTTCATTTTTTTCTTTCTTCTCTTTTTTTTTCTTTCTTTTTCATTCAATTTTTTTCAATAGCATAATATACACAAAAGGCTTAATGCATATGGTTTACATAATTAATACATGAGTGTGTACCCAATTCCTAAGATTTTTAACAAAACTATGAAATACACTTTTATCTCACCTAATATTTTCAAACTTCCCCACACTTGAATGATACACACCCTCACTAGCCTAATATAATCAAAGATGCAAATTAAGGGATATTTATTATTTTTCACTTAGGGGTAGTGATGTGCTAAATTAAAGAACAAAAGGGGTTTAACATAGGCTCAAAATTGGCTAACAAAGGTGGATAAAAGGGTAAGGCCATTTGGGTAAGTGAGCTATTTGAAATGAAGGCCTCAATCATATAAATGCATTCATACACAAAGCAATGGACATAAAGAATCAAACAAATCAAAGATTACAATCATAGAAAGAGAATAATACACACAAAAATAAAAATAGTGGTTATATGATGTAACCACATAATTAGGCTCAAAACTCACATGCTTATGTGTTCTTAGCTCAAAAACCATGTTCCACAATATATAGATCATGCAAGTTTCAATGAAAAATTTTCACTCAAATCAATTAGGATGTCAATGCCCGATATAAAAGGAGTTTTCTTGGAAAATTTCATTATTTTGACTAAGCTTATTATATATATATGCAAACCAAGAAAATGCAACTAAATTTTCTAAAAGACCTAGTAATAAAATAAAATAAAATGTGAAAGTTTTGGGATTAGAAAATTTTCACCCAAAAATGGCCGATTGGTCAGACGACCTCCCCACACTTAAAAGTTTACACCGTTATCGGTGCATTTAGAGATGAGCAAGGGGGTACGGCGACTTTCCGGATTGCCACCTTCAGCTGGTGGATCAACTGGCTGCTGCGTGTTCTTTCTTCCACTTCCGTTGTTGCTAAGATAGAAAATAGGGTAGTAAGATGAGTGGATGCAAAAGCAAGGGAGCATAAATTGTTGGAATGAGGTGATGATCACTAAAATGAAGTGAGTTAATTAATGTGTGACATGGATACAAACAAGTGTGTCACAACTACACAAAAGCAGTATGTACTTCACTCATTTTAGTGTGCTTGAAATTATTTAAAGTAAACTTGTTGGTTAAGGCAAACAACAAGCAATAAAGAAGCATAAAAGTACTCAAGCAAGAATCAAGCAATTGTGAATTGGATGAGTGGACATAGATTGATGTGCAAGGTAACTTAATGAACTAAGTGAAATATGAAATTCACACATTAATTAATGATACACTTTGAAGTTTGTTTGAATTACCTAATTGACATAAAAGGTGGTAGACATGGGTGCTATGCAACTTAGGAAAAGAGAGATAGAAGTAAAAATCAATCACATAGCAAGCATGGTCCACAAAGCTTGAAAAGCTAAAAAATATGCAATTAGGTAAGTTTACGATCCAATTTCACAATTCCAAAATCTCAATGCATAAAATAGGTGATGTAAATAAAATTCAATCATAAACAAGCATTACCTAACAAAAAAATGCATTGATAATACACAATTGCCTAACAATGGATAGTGAATTCAGATTACATGGTGGCTAGCTACAACATGCAATTTAAAAGTCCAAAAACATTCTTGAAGGCAATGTAAATAGTACTTGGTATGGATGAATATCAAGCATGAGCAAGTCAAACCAAGCAACAAAATATAACCTCAACAAAGAATTCCAACAATGAACATTAATAACATCAAGAAATAGCAAATCAAATCAATAATCCAATACTTATCTGCAAAACCAGAAAATTAAACTAACTAACTAACTAACTAAACTAAATAACAAACTAACTAAAAGAGATGATGGCGGTTGGTAAATGGTGGTGGTGGATGATGGTTGGAAGAAGGAAAGGAAAGAAGAAAAGAGAGAAGAAGAAAAGAAATAGAGAGAAGAGAAGAAAAAGAAGGGTGGATGGACAGAGGTGCCCACGTGTACGCGTGGGTCACGCGTAAGCGTGGGTTAGAAGAATGGAATGCAACGCGTGCGCGTCTTGCACGCATAGGCATGATAAGGGAAAAATAGAGGGTCACGCGTACGCGTGGGAAGAATTTGTGCTAGACGCACAATTTCCACACCCTACGCACGCAACTCACTGTCTGGACCACGCGATGGCACAGTGCTCGCGCGATCCTGGCACGTTCAAAATCTTGGGGTCACGCGTACGCATGGGTCACGTGAACGCGTGACAAGGTGCTCTGTTTTTCAAAATTTTACAATTTCTAGCACCAAACCAAGCATTCCAAACATCTAAACAATCTCCAAAACATCACCAAACCTTATTAAACATACTAAACTACCAAATAAACTCAACAAACTAAGCTAAACATGAAATTAAACTAATTTTACCAATATTTAGAAAAGATAAAAATGAAAAGAGTTTACCATGGTGGGGTGTCTCCCACCTAATACTTTTATTTATTGTCCTTAAGTTAGACAATTGGGAAGCTCTTTGTCATGATAGCTTGTGCTTGTACTCTTCCTTGAACTCCCACCAATGCTTAGACTTCTAAAATGCTCCAAGATTCTCAAATGATTACACCAAGCCTTGATGGAGTCCTTCAAAAGCCATGAGCTCTCAAAATTGATCCTCATATATGCCAGGATCCCAAACCTTGTTCTTACACCCATCTTCAAGTTGATCATTACAATTCTAATTGGGTGACAAGCTCTTAGAATTCTCCTTTAGGCACCAAACTATCCTCCTAGACTTAAGCATTTGAACGCCACACCTACCCATGCACTTAGACTTTGATAACTCAACCATAATGAACCTTGAATTATGGTGCCAACCACTAACCATCTCTCTTTTACTTTCCAATCCACAAATATTCCTAAGTTGACCATCCGTCTCAAGCAAATCATATTCAAGTGGAATAAAAAAGCTAAGGGATATGAATTTTACCAACTTGAATGGTGTAAAGGATGATGGTGACTTAGGAAGAGAGGTCTCCAACAACTTTGGCAATGTGAGCTTCACTCCCTTTGACTCCTCTTTGATGACCCCTACCTCTTGACAAGCTTCTTCAACTTCAACTCTTTCTCTTTATTTGCCAAGGGCCTTGGAGGTTGTGTATATTGAGGTGGTTCTTGGGAGTATTGATATTGAAGATGTGGTGGTTCTATGTATGGTTCATATGGCTCATATGATAGTTGGTATGATGGATAAGAGTTAAAGTCATATGAGGGTATTTGGTGGTATGGGGCTTGTGAGTATGATGGTTCAGGACTATATTGAGGAGAGGGTTGAAAGAACTGAAGATTGATGGTTTAGAGGTTATAGTAAACTCTCGTTGCAAGTATAGTTATTAAACCAAGCAATCAACCTTTCTTACAAAAGTTTTGGTTGTCACAAGTAACAAACCCCTTTAAAATTGATAACCGAGTATTTAAACCTCGGGTCGTCTTCTCAAGGAATTGCAGGGAAGTATGTTCTTATTATTGGTTATGAGTCTTGTAAATTGGGGGTTTTGAAGATGGGGAACAAGTGATTTGAATTGCAATTAAAATAAGTAAAAGACTGTAAAATAAATAAATAACTGTGAAATAAACTTTTGGCAAGGTATGAGAAATTAGAAGTCCTATCCTAGTTATCCTTATCAATGATGATGAAGATTGAATCTTAATTCCACTTATTTAACCTTTACTTAAAGCAAAGGAAGGTCAAGTGACTAATTAGTTTGATCTTCAAATCCTAGTTAATCCCTAAGGAAAGATTGGGATTATTGAAGTTCAATTCAATTAGCAAAGATAACAATTATCAATCATGTTGAGTTTGATAACTCCTGAGTTACTAATTTCTTAACCAAGACCAAAAGAGAAAAAGTAAATCTACTGGAATAAAAATGTCTTCAGATTGGAAGCAACAGTAATATAAATAAAAGAAAACAATCATAAACTGAAATACCTCAAATAACATTAATTCAAAGAGTAATCTATAACATAGAAGAATTCATAAATTAAATTGGGAAAACAAATAATTAAAAAGGAATGTTGAACCTGATAAAAAGAGATAATCCTGAAAGCGAATAAAATCCTAAATCTAAATCCTAATCCTAAATTCTAAGAGAGAGGAGAGAACCTCTCTCTCTAAGAACTACATCTACTCCTAAAATTATGAATATGAAAGCATGATTATGAATGGATGCATTCCCCCACTTTATAGCCTCTAATCTGTGTGTTCTAAGCTGAAAACTGGCTCAAAAGCAGCCCAGATTTTTGTTACGTTCAGGTTGCGGGCAAGGGACGCGGAGGCGTCGTCCACGCGTCCGCGCGGATTGAAGTTCGCAGATGCGATGCGGGCGCGTCATTCACGCATTCGTGTTGCCTAACTTCGGGGAAGCTATGACAAATTATATATCAAATCGAAGCCCCAGATGTTATCTTTCCAACGCAACTAGAACCACATCATTTAGACCTCTGTAGCTCAAGTTATGATCGTTTGAGTGCAGAGAGGTCAGGCTGGACAACTTTAGCAGTTCCTTCAGTTTCTTGTATTCCTTCCACTTTTGCATGCTTCCTTTCCATCCTCTAAGTCATTCCTGCCCTGTAATCTCTGAAATCACTTAACACACATATCGAGACATCTAATGGTAATAAAAGAGGATTAAACATAGAAAACTTAAGGCCAAAGAAGCATGTTTTCAATCAAAGCACATAATTAGGAAGGCAAATGTAAAACCATGCAAATAGTATGAATAAGTGGGTAAAGAGTTGATAAAAACCACTTAATTGAGCACAAGATAAACCATAAAATAGTGGTTTATCAACCTCCCCACACTTAAACATTAGCATGTCCTCATGCTAAGCTCAAGAGAAACTATAAATATGAAGAGGAATGGTAGATTAATATGAAATGCAACCTATCTATATGAATGCAACTACATGCAAAATATTTCTACCTACTTGGTTAAAAGCAAACAAGTTCTCCAAGACAAATACAAACTAATTTCCACTAATTTAAATCATACAATAAAAAGCAAGTAAACTTGTAAGAAGACAGCTCATGAAAGCAGAGAACATAGAATCAAGCCTTGAACCCTCACTAGTAGTGTATATCACTCTAGTCTCTCAAGTGTATAGGGTAATTCACTCTACTCTTCTCTAATCATGCTTTCTAAACTTTGTTCTTCATCTAACCAATCAACAAATATTTAATGTACCAATGCAAACATCATGAGGTCTTTTTAAGGTTGTAACGGGGCTGAGGTAAAGGTACGGATATATGTATGGCCAAGTGAGCTTTATAAAGTGAATCCTTGATTAGTCTAAGATCTCACCTAACATATACATACTTTATATAATTTTAAAATACTTTACCTAGCTACCCAAATTTTCCCACTTTTGTATTACTGCTCATGTATCAAACTTATTTTTTGAATTTTGTCCCATGTGCATTGATTCTTTTTATTTGCATTTGGGGTAATATTATTTTTCTTCTCTTTTCTTTTCTTCTCCCTTTTTTTTTATTTTTTTTTGTATCCCCTTATTTAATTACTTAATATTTTTTTTCTCAATGCACATAGTAATTTAATTATTTTGATTTCATATGAGCATGCTTCCCAAATTTTCAAATAACTTATTCAATTTAATTCCCTACTTTTTCATATCATCCCATGTTCCCATAAATTCCCCACACTTAAATTATACACAATATCTATCTTAAGCTAACCAAGGATTCAACTTGGGATTTTTATTTTGTTTTTCTGCTTAAGGCTAGTAATGTGGTTATGAAATAGAAGGGGGTTAAAAAGTTCAAAGCGGCTAACGAGTGTGATGTAAAAGATAGGCTTATTTGGGATAAGTGAGCTAATAACAAATAATGGCCTCAATCATATGCAAGCATGTAAATACACTAAATATTGGACATATAGACTGAAACAAAGCAAAGATTACAATTATAGAGAAGAAAACACACAAGAATAAAATATTTATGGTTAAATAATGTAACCATGTAAATAAGCTCAAAAACTCATAGGTTGTGTGTTCTTTGGCTCAAAAATCATGTTCCAAATACAACTTCCAAACAAGTTTAACACAAAATTTTCAATTTTAAATTAGTGAAATACTATAAAAATTTCTTGTAAAAGAAAATATTACTTCAACCAAGTAGTAACTAAATGCACAAAATCAAACAAATATGCAATCAAATATGCAAATGCAACAATGAATTAACAGAGAAAATAAAACATTGGTGTTGAGAAGAAGGTAACTAACCTACGGAGATCGGTATCGACCTCCCCACACTTAAAGATTGCACCGTCCTCGGTGCATGCTAAGATGTGCAGGTGGACGGGTTGTTCCAACTGATGCTTTTCTTCAAGGATTGTGTAGATGGACTTGTTTGTCTCTCCCATGTAACGTCTTCTGGTTCTCTTCCTGGTGGCCATCCTGAAAGAAAAAGGGAAGAAAAGTAACCCAAAAATAAAGATAGAAAATAAAAGATGGGTGTTAATGCCAGATAATAAGGGTCTCAATTGCATGGTAGCTACAACATGCAAATGAGAAAACAATAGAAGTCATGGCATACCAGTGGTGCAAAATTTGCAACAAAGGGGAGGTGTGTGGGTAATGAAAATATCAATATAAGTTCATGTCAATGCAAGTGAAGTGCAAGTATCATAAAAGATTGGCATTGGCAGATAATTAATATCATCCCATAGTGGAAAACAAGTCATTAAGCACCAAAATAATTCAAGATGCAACAGTTGAATAAGAACATTTAACACCAATGGAAAAAAATAATAAATTTAAAAAATAAAAATATGCAATGAATGAAAGTATGCAAATAAATTAAATAAAATAAATGAAAATGAAAAAGGATGAGAAGTTAAAAAGACGAAGAAAAAGAAAGTAAGAAAGGAGAGAGAAAGAAGAAATTAGGATTTGGGAAGGAAAAAAGATAAGATATTTTTGGCAGAGTTGGATGAGCTGTCCGGCGCGAGCGACGCAGACGCGTGGGGTACGCGTTCGTGCGAGCAGCGCTTAAATGATTCGACGCGGTAGCATTGGTCATGCGAACGCGTGACATGATCCGTGCGAGTGGCGCGAGGGGCAGCCGCGCGCTCGCACAACTCTCTGTTCGAAACTCTTTTGGCCAAAATATTGGGTGACGCGGTCGCGTGGTCGACGCGATCGCGTGAATGGCCTTATTTCCAATATGATGCGGACGCGTGGGGCACGCATTCGCGTGGGGCACGCATTCGCGTGGGAGGGCTTGGGCTTCCAGCACGAGTCCAGCCCAATTCCAGCTCAACTTATGGCCATACACCCTTTTTACGTCGATTTACAGGGCCACGCGGTCGGGTGGGTGACGCGGACGCGTGGGGAAGCTATTTTTCAATTGACGCGGTCGCGTCGGTGACGCGGTCGCGTGGGTAAAATTATGCTAAAGGCGCGCCTCCAGCCACGCTCTCGCATGACTCTCTGTTCAATTCTTTTCTTCCTAACGCACTAGTGACGCGGACGCGTCAGCGACGCTGCCGCGTTGCATGCATGTTTTTTTTTTATGCAATTATGCAGTATGCAATGCTAATGTAGATGCTATGAATAATTCCAGGTTCAATGAAATTAAAATAAAATAAAAACAAACAACATGAAATAAAATTGAAAAAGAAACAATCATACCATGGTGGGTTGTCTCCCACCTAGCACTTTTAGTTATTGTCCTTAAGTTGGACATTTGGAGAGTCATTTGTTATGGTGGCTTGTGCTTGAACTCATCCAGGAATCTCCACCAATGTTTGTGATTCCAATGGCCTCCGGGGTCCCAAACTAGGCACGTAAAGCCCTTGAGCAGTTTTAGATAGGTTCTCAGGCTTCCAGTATGCTGAATGTCAGAACAGAGTCCAGGATCCCAAACTTTGCTTTTACACCCATCTTTGTGTTGATCATCATTTTTTCACTTGGGTGGTGAACAGTCATAATTCTACTGAGACATCCAAACAGCTTCCTATACCCATTCAGTTGAGCTTTATACCAACCTTTGCGTTTAAACTTAAAGCTTCCAACCATAATGAACCTTGCAAGACAATTCTTACCACTGGCCATCTTCCTCTTACTCTTTATGCCACAAAGAGCTCTAAGTTGACCATCCGTCTCCAGTAACCCATATTCAAGTGGAATTAGAAAGCTGAGGGATATGAATTTTACCCACTTGAATGTTGTGAAGGATGATGGCAACTTAGGGGGAGGTATTTTTAACGGATTTGCAAGCTCCACTCCCTTGTGCTCTTCTCTGACAACTTCCACCTCTTTGCAAACTTCTTTAATTTCAACATCTTCCTCTTGGTTGTTTTCTTCCAGTTCAATCTCTTCTTCATTGCTCACCAAGGGCATGGGAGGCTGTGCTTCTTCTTCTTTAATCTCCATCTCTTGACCAACCTCTTCCAAGTCTTCAACTATGATATGCCTAGGAGGTTGTACACCCTCCTCAACATCAAATGCAATCGTCTTGGAAGGAGGCTTTATGTCTTGACTTTCCCATGGAGGTTCAGCATCTCCTAAGTCTTCAATCACTTCTTCCTCCTCAATGGCGGGCGTAGCTTCTTCCAATTGTTTTAATATAAAATCATGCTGCTCACTGTCCACCGAAGTTTCTAATGTCTCCTTCATGCTACGTTCTTCATTAGATTACCCACATGAAGCCATGAGGGTTCCTTGAGTGTCCGAACGTCGGGAAGGTAATCGATTTATCGCTTGATCCAGTTGGCGAAGGGTTGCTTGAAGTTTTGCACATGTTTCCATGAGACGATCCCTTGATTCTTGTTGCGCTCGGCTATCATAAGTAGGATCATAGTGCTCTTGGATTGATGGATATGGAGATGGCAAATATTGAGGTGGTGGTTCTTGGGAATAATTGAGTTGGAATTGTGGTGGTTCTATATATGGTTCATATGGCTCATAAGGTGGTTAGTGTGGTGGATACAGGTTAGAATCATGTGATGATGTCTGGTAGTAGGGGGCTTGTGAGTATGGTGGTCCAGAGTTGTGTTGAGAAGGTGGTTCATAATCATATGGTGGGCCTTGTTGGTAACTACAAGGGGGTCCACCATATCTAGTGCCTAGGCATGCATTTTGGAATGGTTGTGGTCCATGGTATCTTGGAGGATGTTGTTGTCAAAGGGTTGATCAGATCCTCGTGGCTCCGTCCATCTCTGATTGTTCTAACCTTGATGCATGTTTCTGTTATAGCTTCCATTCTTTTCAACATTATTAGAACCAAACTCAAAGCGAGAGGGGTGAGAACTCATAGTAGCTATTAAAAATTAAAAACAAAAACAAAAATAAAAACAAATAAACAAGAAAAATAAAATAAAATAAAATATTAAAATTAAAAAGGTTTTAAAATTTAAATTTTGAATTTTAAAAATTGAAATTTGAATTTTGAAATTTAAAATTTGAAAATTTTGAAATTTGAATTTTAAATTTTGAAAGATTTGAATTTGAAATAAGATAAGATAAGAATTTTGAAAAAGATATGATTTTTTTTTTTGAAAAAATTTGAATTTTTTGAAATTTAAAACTAAGATAAGATAAAAAAAATTTAAAATAAAAATCTGAATTTTTTTTTTCGAAAATAAATCAATTTAAAAGCAAAATATTTACAATAACCAATAATGAGGCACACGTTTGCAATTCCCCAGCAACGACGCCATTTTGAAAGAACTGAAGATTGATGGTTTAGAGGTTATAGTAAACTCTCGTTGCAAGTATAGTTACTAAACCAAGCAATCAACCTTTCTTACAAAAGTTTTGGTTGTCACAAGTAACAAACCCCTTTAAAATTGATAACCGAGTATTTAAACCTCGGGTCGTCTTCTCAAGGAATTGCAGGGAAGTATATTCTTATTATTGGTTATGAGTCTTGTAAATTGGGGGTTTTGAAGATGGGGAACAAGTGATTTGAATTGCAATTAAAATAAGTAAAAGACTGTAAAATAAATAAATAACTTTGAAATAAACTTTTGGCAAGGTATGAGAAATTAGAAGTCCTATCCTAGTTATCCTTATCAATGATGATGAAGATTGAATCTTAATTTCACTTAGTTAACCTTTACTTAAAGCAAAGGAAGGTCAAGTGACTAATTAGTTTGATCTTCAAATCCTAGTTAATCCCTAAGGAAATATTGGGATTATTGAAGTTCAATTCAATTAGCAAAGATAACAATTATCAATCATGTTGAGTTTGATAACTCCTGAGTTATTGATTTCTTAACCAAGACCAAAAGAGAAAAAGTAAATCTACTGGAATAAAAATATCTTCAGATTGGAAGCAACAGTAATATAAATAAAAGAAAGCAATCATAAACTGAAATACCTCAAATAACATTAATTCAAAGAGTAATCTATAACATAAAAGAATTCATAAATTAAATTGGAAAAACAAATAATTAAAAAGGAATGTTGAACCTGATAAAAAGAGATAAACCTGAAAGCGAATAAAATCCTAAATCTAGATCCTAATCCTAAATCCTAAGAGAGAGGAGAGAACCTCTCTCTCTAAGAACTACATCTACTCCTAAAATTATGAATATGAAAGCATGATTATGAATGGATGCATTCTCCCACTTTATAGCCTCTAATCTGTGTGTTCTGGGCTGAAAACTGAGTCAAAAGCAGCCCAGAAATCATCCTCTGCGATTTCTGTTACGTTCAGATCGCGGGCAAGTGACGCGGAGGCGTCGTCCACGCGTCCGCGCGGATTGAAGTTCGCAGATGCGATGCGGGCGTGTTATTCACGCATTTGCGTCGCCTAAATTCGAAGAAGCTATGGCAAATTATATATCGAATCGAAGCCCCGGACGTTAGCTTTCCAACGCAATTGGAATCGCATCATTTGGACTTCTGTAGCTCAAGTTATGATCGTTTGAGTGCAGAGAGGTCAGGCTGGACAGCTTTAGCAGTTCCTTCAGTTTCTTGTATTCCTTCCACTTTTGCATGCTTCCTTTCCATCCTCTAAGCCATTCCTGCCCTGTAATCTCTGAAATCACTTAACACATATATCGAGGCATCTAATGGTAATAAGAGAGGATTAAACATAGGAAACTTAAGGCCAAAGAAGCATGTTTTCAATCAAAGCACATAATTAGGAAGACAAATGTAAAACCATGCCAAATAGTATGAATAAGTGGGTAAAGAGTTGATAAAAGCCACTCAATTGAGCACAAGATAAACCATAAAATAGTGGTTTATCATGGGTTCATAGGCATATAGTGGTTGTGATTGATAATCACAAGGAGGTCCACTATAACCATTGGATTGGCATGCATCTTGGAATGACTCTTGCTCATAGTACATTGATGGAGGTTGTTGCCATGAAGATCGATCATATGCTTGAGGCTCCTCCCACCTTTGATTATTCCATCCTTGATGCATGTTTTCATTATAATTCCCATTTCCTACAACATAGTTAGAACCAAACTCATAGCCAAAGTGATGAGAATTCATAATAGCAAGAGAAAATAAAAAACAAATAATAATAACAAATAAAGAAACAAACTCCTACAACTAGCAAAATTAGCAAACAAAACAAAAATCAAGCTATTCACAATATTAATATATGTACAATAACCAATAACATGGCACACATATGCAACTCCCCGACAACGGCGCAAAAAACTTGACGAAGAATAAATGTCGATTAGGAATTTTTACAAAATAATTCCGTTGATAGTATAGATCCAAACCAACAATTAACCCTCAATCAAAGTTTAATTTGTTTGTCACAAGTGCAAACCTAATAAAAACCGAGAGTATTTAAACCTCGGGTTGTCTCTCAAGGAATTGCAGGGAAGTGTGCATATTATTGGTTATGGGGTCTCTTTTTGGGCTTTTGGGTTTGATGAACAAGAAACATAAATTGCAAGAAAGTAAAGGAAACTCAAATGGTAAAAAGGTCTTGGCAAGGGTTAATGGTTAAGGATCTCTATCCTTGTCACTAACCACAACATGATAATTACAAGGATCATTCCCACTTTGTCATCCCCAAAATTAGAGGAAAGTCAAGTGAGCTTAATTGATCCTAGTCCATAAGTCCTAGCCACTGACTACTTAATTTAGTGACAACTAGAGTCAATGAAAACAAATTATCAATCACTTGGACATTAGTAACTCAAGGTTACCCAAGTTACCAACCCAAGCCAGGAACACAAAAATCTACACTAAAATCTAACTAAGCATTTTATCAAACAATTGGAAGGAACTAAAAGGAAAGCTTGGTAAAATAGCAAGAAAAATAAATTCTAAAGCTACCAAATGCAAGAATCAATAACTAACAATTAAAGAAAGCAATAATAAACATAGAAAACGTAAATTGCAGTAAAGAAAATTAAAATCAACAAGAGTCATGATCATAAAGGAAGCAAAATAAAGGAAATAGCAAGTAAAGCTAAAAGAACAAAGATGTAATAACAAGAAATTGTAAGAAAACTAAATCAAAGCAACAATTAAAAGCTAAACCTAAGAGAGATCTACCCTAAATCTACCCTAATTCTAGAGAGAAGAGAGAGCTTCTCTCTCTAGAATATGACCTAAAGTATGATACTACTCTAGTCCTAATTGCTCTCCCCTTGTTCCCTTTTGAATTCTGCATCAAATAGCTTCAGAAATGAGTTGGATTAGGCTTCTACAGCCCCAGAAATTGCCCCCAGCGTGTTTCATTAATGAGGTCACGTGCTGCTTGTCAGGCGTACACCTAGGTCACGCGTACGCATCATATTGAGATTTCCAGGTCACGCGTACGCCTCGCATGGCAGATTTCCAAAACTTCATTTCTTCATGAATTCTCCACTTTTACATGCTTTTTCTTCATTCCTTTAATTAAATATTTGCCTTATGAACCTGAAAACTCAACAAAAATATCAAGACATCAAATGGAACTAAAGTGAATTAAATTTATCAAATTAAGGGCCTAAAAATCATGTTTTCACTCTTAAGCACAAATTAGGAAGAATTTACAAAACCATGCTATTTCATTGAATAAATATAGGAAAAATTGATAAAATCCACCAAATTCAATACAAGATAAACTATAAAATCGCGGTTTACCAATGTACATTGTAAGAATCTGTATTTCTCACAACTTGGGTAAAGAATTGAAGTTCCATGGTGGCCAATCATGTAATTCACATTGATTTATAAGGCAGTCGAAGAAATTCAGAATAAACAAAAGAAGGGATACAAGCAATCATACAATTAAGCAATTGAAATACTATTCAGCAGCAAAAACAGAGTTATACACAATGGGTGGTAAATGAAGGTAGGCATCAATTTAGCTACAATGTATCAATCTTGCTAATGAGCAATACCAACAGCCTTAACATACCAAATCAGTCCATGACCAAAAGTAAGCAACATTTTACAAAAGTAAGCAACCAAACAGTAGCACTTAGCACGATGATGAGTCAAATTGGTTATCAGCAGATTAACACCAAAATGGCAGCATACTAACAATGGGCACTTAGAGCATATTATATTGATCCAATAACAGCTAAACAACAACCAACGGCACCAGGATTAGCAAGTCATTTCCCTAACAAACAGCACTAGAGCAGCAACTATTAAGCCAAACAATCTCAGCAATTCTACTAACTAGACCTATCCTAACAACTTAGGATCAACTAAACAAAAAAAAACTAACTAAAAAAGGTAAATTAATGAAACTAAGTGAAATTAACAAAACCAAATGAAGTAAATTCTGAACTTGAAATAGGGCAAGGGTGATGGAATGGAAAATGGAATGAAGGAAGGGGGTTGGGCTGTGAACTAGGAATGGAGAACTGCGGCCAACAATGGCGGCCTGGGTGATGCGAATGGCGGTGGTGGAGTTGCCGAGAGGAGAGTTTCAAGAGAGGGGGGTTACAGCAGTCAACGGAAAGGGTCCTCATTAGATGGTTAGGTTATAGAAGAAGAGGGCGGTTGGTTGGTTGGAGCTTGTTGTCTTTGATGGGGTAGTTGGTATCTTTGGTTGCTGGATTGGTGTTGTTGTTGATGTTGGAATGGTTGATTTTGGTGAGTTTGGCTGCCTTGGTAAGAGTGGTTGTTGAATGGTGGTTGAGAAGAAGGTTGGTAACTTTGGTAGTTGGATTGAGAAAGAGGGTTGGGTGGGCCTTGGTTCCACCTTTGGTTGTAGTTATTCCCATGAGAGTTATCCCGCCATCCTTGGTTGTAATTGTTACCATGAGAGTATGAACCTTGATTTTGAGGATGGTAGGAACAATGTTTATTGTAGGAATTAGCTACCGCAAAAGTATAGTCTCTTTGAAATTGAGGACATTGATTGGTGTAGTGTGAAGTGCAAGAATACACAGCACACACCCTAGGAGGTCCCTCAATTTGTAGGATTTGGGGTGGAGCTTGAATAGCTTGAGTAGATAAAGCTAATTTTTTCCTTTGATGAATTTTCTTAAGAAAAGTAGTCATCTCTCCAAGTACCTTGGTCAATGCCGAATCGAAAGAAGATACTTCCACCACACTCTTTGGAGGAATGTTTCTTACTCTAGTATGTTGAGTGGCTTCGGCAACATCATTAATCAATCTCCATACTTTATCCGCCATCTTGTATTTCACAAGAGAGCCACCGCTAGATGCATCACGGAGCCTCTTGTCTTATGCGCAAAGGCTTCCACAAAAGTAACTAATAAGCAAAGGATCATCTATCCTATGATGGGGACAAGACTCTAACAATCTCTTGAAACGAGTCCAATACTCATGAAGTGATTCTTGCTCCCTTTGCATAATGGCAGAAATCTCCTTCTGGATGTAATCAGTTCTTTCCGGAAGAAAGAATTTGAAAACTACTAGGAAAAATAATTTGAAATTTTTGAAAATAATGAAAAAAAAAATAAACAGGTAAATTAAAAATAAAAAAAACTATGGGGACACCAAAGAAAACATTTAATCTAAGCAATCAAACAACTAGTAGTTGTCAATCACAATCAATCCCGGTAATGACGCCAAAAACTTGGTTTGGAATTCAAAATCAACAAACTAACCGGCATGTACACCGGGTCGTACCAAGTAATACCTCAGGTGAGTGAGGGTCGATCCCACGAGGATTGATAGACCAAGAAATAATGGTTGAGTGATTCACTTAGTTTGACAAGCAAAAAATGGTATTTTGAAAGTTTAATTGCATTAAACAGTAAAATCAGAGAATAAGAAAGCAAAGAGTAAATTGATGTGAAAAATATGAGAGAAAATAGTTAAGGTTTCGGAGTTGTTTATCTTCCGGATTTCTATTTCTTACCAACTATTTTAATCATGCAAGATTCAATTCATGGCAAACTATATTTGACTAACCCTAATTCCTTAGTAATTTAGTCTCCTCTAACCTAGTTAACTACCAATTCCTTGGTCACTTAATTTCAATTAGAGGTTTAAGTCCAATTCTAGTTTATGTACCACAAAAATCTTAATTACCCAAATATAAGAGGATTATATGTCACCTATTCCGTTAAGTCTAGATAATTAGTGATTTAGAAAAAAATTATTTTCAAGCTCTTGTTCAAGTAAATTACTTTTCTAAGATTTAACAAGAACACAATTAGAATAAGGGTTATTATTCTGATCTATCCAAAT
Source organism: Arachis ipaensis (assembly GCF_000816755.2). Lineage (NCBI taxonomy): Eukaryota > Viridiplantae > Streptophyta > Magnoliopsida > Fabales > Fabaceae > Arachis > Arachis ipaensis. The sequence continues at coordinate 58,885,128 of NC_029785.2, forward strand.
CCTTAAGATGAAGAACGAAAATAAATCCTTGAAATTGAAATCAATACATTAATTAAAATAGAAGAGTAAGAGTATTAATCTATAGAATAAATAGAGCTCCTAACCTTAACAATAGAGGTTTAGTTGCTTATGGAGAAAATAAACCCTAGCAGAGAAAACGTGTAAAGTGCGGAAGAGGAGAAGAGGAGGATAGGCCAAGATCTCTTATCCTTTTATATCTAATTCTAATTAATGTAAAATATATTTTCAAAAACTTAAAATATCTTTTCTTAATTTAAAAATGAAATCCTAAACCTAATTAAATTAAACGGAATCAACAAAGATCACGCGGAGGTTATTCTTTATCAAGAGTCTGACACCAAACTTGAGAATTCCAAGTTTGGTGCCACTATGACCACATCCAATAAGAGTTTTATGAGCCTCTGGCACCAAACTTGAGCTGGATCAAGTTTGGCGCCAGCAAGGCCACATCAAATGTGGCATATTATGAGTCATGGCGCCAAACTTGGGTTGGATGAAGTTTGGTGCCACCTTGGTGGCTTTGGTGCCATTATTCTAAAAAAAAGTATAGACTATTATATATCGTTGGAAAACTCTGGAAGCTAGCTTTCCAATGCCACTAGAACTGTGTTAATTGAACCTCTATAACTCAAGTCGTTGGAGTGTGAGGAGGTCAGAGTTGACAGCATCATCCACTTTCTTCCTTTTCTTTTACATGAACTCTGTCAAACTCATTCGAATGCCACCTGTAATAAATAAAATTGTAAAACAACTCAAAGAAGCATTCATGGTAGCTTAAAATACCTAAATCTTAATTTAATTCAATAATTTTATATGCAAATTCACTAAGAATAGATAAGGAAGACGCTCACGCATCACAACACCAAACTTGAATTGTTACTTGTTCTCAAATAACTGAAAACAATATATACTTTAGATATGAATTTGCTTGAGAGATGAGTGTTCAATTAAGCTCCTGTCTATTTTTTGAATGGGGTTAACAACACTGTGACCATGAATAGTTTCGGCATCTCACTATCCTTTGAATTTCAGGAATGTTAATTTCATTCAGACTTAGAATTCGGATAATATTATGAATTCTCTTGCTTTTTAACATTGGATTAATCCTTGAACACAATATTTTCTTTTCTTTGGTGTTTTGTACCTTGAGCCTAGCCATGACCCTTAATATTTTGTCTCAAGCTTTGTTCGACATAAAAATACTACAAGCACTTAACTGGAAAACTCTTTGATTTCGGATATTTTCTATTAAACTTTTTGACTCAGTGGTGCTCAGAGCCTTTGGCATACTCTTTATTGCACTTGGCTTTGACTCTAAGTGCTATGTCTCAAGAGTTTACTTGACACATTCACACCACAAGCATATGGCTAGGAAAACAACTCTTTGAGCTTTTAATCATACTTGACCTTCCTAGCTATTGATACTTAGAGCCTTAGACCCTGCCTTTTATTTTCTTTTTCTTATTGCTATTTCTTTTGCTTCAAGGATTAATTTCTTATTTAATTTAAAGAATTCATAATAGCTCTCTAAATTCCTGTTCCTCAGGCATCAACATTCTTTGATCCAAATTCAAATATGCAATGTTCATAACATGCATTCAAAGCCACAGATAACACCTCCACATCTAAGTGAATAAGACTATCTTAAATATAAACTCAATTTCCCATGCAATACATCACTTCTTTTCTTTTTATTTTTTTTAGATTCAAGCTCAGTGAGTGGTGCAGTACATGAGACATCTTTTCAAATTAAGAACAAAAAACTAAATCAAACTAAAACCTAAGAACTGAAAGTACTGCAGATCATGCAACTGATAAAGACAAACAACAGAAAATAGGAGACAACGAAATAAGAGCGGAAGGAAAAATAGAATGAAAGAAACTCAACCACCTCAGTTATCCTGATGGTCATCTCATTCTCCAAACTGTGCTCCTCCGTGAAGATGATTCACCTCCCTTTGGTGTCATTGATGATAAGAGAAATAGAGAGCGCGTTCTACAACACCAAACTTAAAGATTTGCTTGTTCTCAAGCAAAGAAAAGCTGAAAACGAAGAGAGAAATAAAAAGTTAATGGAGGAGTAAAAATAAAAATATTGAAAAAGAAGAAGAGAATGATAAAAGGGCAAGAAAGATTAAAATTAAATTTTTTTTTACCATTGGCGGCGCCAAACGCCAGGGGGGCAAGTTTGGCGCCACCCCTCCAGCACCAATTCTTTATTCTGTATGCATCACCTGGCGCAAAACTTGGAAATCCTAAGTTTGGCGCCACCCCTCCAGGGAGAATTCACCCCCAAATTGCTTCATATGTGGTGCCAAACTTGAGCTCCCTAAGTTTGGCACCACCCAATCCGAGTTAAATACCTCCAGGGTGTCGAAATTTCCTTCTGATTGAACCTGTTCCTATTCTAATCACTCTGCATGATCAAAATACATATAAAACAAAGGGAAAACTGCAGAAATTCAAATAAAACTAAATAAATTCAAAGCAAAAATCAAAGATAAGGACACGGATTATTGGGTTGCCTCCCAACAAGCGCTTCTTTAACGTCACTAGCTTGATGGTTGGTTGTTGCTAAGGTGGAGGTTGATCATAGTGCTTCAACTCTTCCCCTCTCACTGTGAATTACCTCCCTGTGTTTTCATGATTAACTCAATATGCTCAAGAGAGAGGATCATTTTCACTGTATGAGGTAACACTAGGCTACTAGTCAACACCACCTTCATCCCTGGGGAGAAACCTTCAGTGGGAATCTTTTTATTTCTCCATTCTCTAGACATTTTGTTCTTGAAAAACTCCTCCTTGGTGGATGATGCATTCCCAACACCAAACTTAGGTTTCATATCAGGCAGAATTATATTGATTTTCACCAGAGGAGGCTTGAGCTGTAAATCTTGTTGTGCATTATTAGGAGGTTCTTGGAGATTTGGAACAATAAGCTCAGTCTGCATGCGGTTGCCCTTTTAACCTGAGTGATGTATGGGTTTAAAAACCTTGAAGATTCATTGTTCCTCATGCACCCTTGTAACACCCTACCACACAGAGCTTTACGCTTAAGCCATAAAACAGAGGTGGTGTGGTATTACGACCTCTAAAATAAAATATATACATAGTAATATTGAAGAGGATGCAGTATATGAGGAGCCTTGAGAAATGGATAAAGCAAAGATGCGAAATAAAAAGTGCAACGCTCCGGAGACAAGATTACTTGTGTGCGAAAAAAATTAAGGTTTATGAGCATAACTAAACAGAAAGTAGGAATAGAGGGTCAAAAGTACGAAATAACAAGCTCCTAACTCAGCCTACGAAGCTAAGGCTGGCCGGAGAATATATACACACATATATATACATAACCTGAAGTCTAAAATACATATATAAATCCTAGTTCTCCTTAATCCTCTAAGAGGTACAAAATAAAGCAAGTTCTTCAGAGAGTTAAGTACATAAGATTAACTAAAAATATATACCAAAATAAAATCCCAGGAACCACTTCACTGCAGAACCCCAGACGCCTAGCAAGGTGCCTTTCGACCTACATCTGAAAAATAACAACATTGTATAGAATGAGAACCGGGGGTTCTCAGCATGGTAAAGGTGCCACGCACATAAGATATAAAGTCCTGGAAATGCCAGAGGCATTCCTAGAACGCCGGCACTCAGATTATAAAGCTTAAAATACTAAAACAGAAACCATAACGGATGGCTGGTGCACGAAATTGTGTTCCATGTAAAAGTAGTACTCCTTGTTATTGTATGGAATCATTATTATGGCTCTTTACTATGTGTGGACACAACTCCGTACAACTAACCAGCAAGTGCACTGGGTCGTCCAAGTAATACCTTACATGAGTAAGGGTCGAATCCCACGGAGATTGTTGGTATGAAGCAAGCTATGGTCACCTTGTAAATCTCAGTCAGGCGGATATAAAGTGATAATGGAGTTTTTGAATAATAATTGATAGAATAGGGATAGGGATACTTATGTAAATCATTGGTAGGAATTTCAGATAAGCGAATGGAGATGCTTTTCGTTCCTCTGAACCTCTGCCTTCCTGCTATCTTCATCCAATCAGTCTTACTCCTTTCCATGGCTGGCTTTATGCAAGGGCATCACCGTTGTCAGTGGCTACATCCCCTCCTCTCAGTGAATCATTATGCTCACGCACCCTGTCACGGCACGGCTATTCATCTGTCGGTTCTCGATCATGCTGGAATAGGATTCACCCTCCTTTTGCGTCTGTCACTAACGCCCAGCACTCGCGAGTTTGAAGCTCGTCACAGTCATTCAATCATTGAATCCTACTCAGAATACCACAGACAAGGTTTAGACCATCCGGATTCTCTTGAATGCCGCCATCATTCTAGCGTACGCCACGAAGATTCCGGTTAAGAAATCTAAGAGATACTCATTCTAGCTTAATTCATGTAGAACGGAAGTGTTTGTCAGGCACGCGTTCATAAGGGAGAAGGATGATGAGCGTCACACATAATCATCACCTTCATCACGTTCTTGGGTGCGAATGGATATCTTAGAAGAGAAATAAGAAGAATTGAATAGAAAACAGTAGTACTTTCATTAATCTTTGAGGAACAGCAGAGCTCCACACCTTAATCTATGGAGTGTAGAAACTCTACCGTTAAAAATACATAAGTGAAAGGTCTAGGCATGGCCGTGTGGCCAGCCCCTCTGATCTAAGAACCAGACGTCCAAAGATGTCAAATACAATAGTAAGAGGTCCTATTTATAATAAACTAGCTACTAGGGTTTACATGAGTAAGTAATTGATGTACAAATCCACTTCCGGGACCCACTTGGTGCGTGCTTGGGCTTGGGCTTGAGTGTTACACGTGCAGAGGCCATTTGTGGAGTTGAACGCCAGTTTCTGTGCCAGTTTGGGCGTTCAACTCTGGTTTTGGATCCTTTTCTGGCGTTGGACGCCAGATTTGGGCAGAAGGCTGGCGTTGAATGCCAGTTTACGTCATCAATTCTTGGCCAAAGTATGGACTATTATATATTTCTGGAAAGCCCTGGATGTCTACTTTCCAACGCAATTGGAAGCGCGCCATTTCGAGTTCTGTAGCTCCAGAAAATCCACTTTGAGTTCAGGGAGGTCAGAATCCAACAGCATCAGCAGTCCTTTTTCAACCTCTGAATCTGATTTCTGCTCAAGTCCCTCAATTTCAGCCAGAAAATACCTGAAATCACAGAAAAACACACAAACTCATAGTAAAGTCTAGAAATGTGAATTTAACACAAAATCTATTAAAAACATCCCTAAAAGTAACTAGATTCTACTAAAAACATACTAAAAACAATGTCAAAAAGCGTATAAATTATCCGCTCATCAGTGGCCTTCTAAAATTTATCTTAACCAAACCTTAAACTAGGTTAAACTCCCTAACTTCCCCGCCTTTCCTCAAATCCTCCAACACTAGTGATACCGTACAGACAAACAGGCAAACAAGGGCAAACACAGCTAGTATACAAGTACTGCATTTAGCAAATATAATAATTAACATAATAATTCACTTAGGCATTCTCAATTAATGCACAAGCAAGCACAGCAAATAATATGCACATGATGTATGCCGGTCCTATGACTGATGAGTCTCATCTATCAGTTATCAAGCCAAACCGACAAGTCCAGCTGCTAAACCCTGGACTATCCCCCGTCGCGCATCCCCATGAGTCTATGCATAGCTTTTTCTCTTATCATTCATAATTCATACATGCATATATATCTCTTTTCATTCATAATTCATACATATATAAAACTTTACTCAATAGGGGTCAACCTTCCCGGGAATTTATAAGTGCCCGGTCACCTCTTACGACGTAGGGTCAACAGAGTATCGAGTCTCAACCTGGAACACGTAGTGGCAAGCCACGGTACTTTACCCAGGAAAACTCGTATCTCAGATAATAGAGTGTATAAGCCAATTAAACATTCATAATCATTTGAAATCATTGCACAATCATATCATTAAAGCCATGGAACCACATACACTCTAAGTATTCACATTTTCTTATATAATTCATCAATTTTCCAACCTTGCTTCACTCCCAAGTTACCACCATTTCCTAATTCCCTCTTGTTACTAGGCTTACTAATAAGACCTAAGGTTAAAAGAATGAAAATAGAGGTTTGGAGGTTAAAAATTGGGTTTAAAATACAAAATATTCATTTGCTGAAAAACAGGGCTATGCGTACACATATCATGGTATGCGTACGCATAGGTCCCCTTTTGGCCCAAGATGCGTACGCATACACTTGTCCGCGTACGCATGTACACTGGACAGAATCGCATGCTCACATATGCCCCATGCTCGCGTACGCATAAGCCCTTTTTTTCGGGCAGTATGCATATGCATACACATGTCTGCGTACGCATACATACCTAACAGAAATGACCCTTCGCGTATGAAGGGTATGCATACGCATGCAAGGGTGTTTTATAAAAAATTTGGCTAAGTCTGAAAGTCTGCAGAATTTTAGTTTTTAACCCTAAACTTCCGACGTGCATAACTTTTTCGTTTTAAATCATTTTTCATTCGTTCTTTGAATGGCGTAAAATTCACGGACCCAATTTTCATATGAAACAAGTTTGAACCCATTTGAGGGTCCGGAAGCTAAGTTACGACTTACCAAATTTTGGCCAAAAACACATATTTACACAAAAATCTCAAACCTCACTTTTCACTAAAACCAAACTCAACTCATACTTCCTTTACACATATTCAACACAGCAATATACCATTTTAAATGCCAAAACCTCCATAACCTATGTCAATCAATTAAACCTCAACATATACATAATCTCATACCAAACATTCATTACTTAATCAACAAGATTCATCAACAAACCACCACAATATTCATATTCATCCTCCTACCTTAAACATAATCAATTCATCATTTAGAATTTCACACCAATATCGATCAACAAATAAAAACTCAACTTTGTTCAAGATATATCATTTAAGCACTAAACAATTTACAAACTCTAGCATTCATTCTTATCCTAAGGTCGTTTAGGCTAAGTTTGAGTGAATCCTCTAGCAACGAGCCTTACCTTATGGCGTTCTACTTTACCATTAGATTTGAACTTAATCTTAAAAACTCATTTGCAACTGATTGCCTTCTTTCCAAAAAAAGAAGTCAGCTTCCATATTTTATTCTCCTCAAGATCCTTTAATTAAGCACTTATTGTCTTATGCCAACAATTATAAAGGATGGCCTCTTCATAATTTTTTAGTTCTATAGCGGATATATCAATTGAAAAACTTTATGCCTTATTGATAGTGTGTTGTAAGATACATAGTTAGAGATAGGATACTTCACTTCAAGAAAAGTTGGAGATAGTTGAGCTGAAATATTGACTTGCATGCAATTGTATTCTTACAAATAGGATGACTGTTTTCTTTACTTGCATGATCTTCTAAGTTTACTAACCTAACATGTGCTATTTGGACTATTTAATGATGCAGCAGGATTCAAATTATTTGTTTCAAAAATAGAAGGTTGTACTGGAGAAAAATCATGAGATGCAAATTCAAGTGAGTGAGAATTAAGAGAGAATGATGCATGAGAATTAGATGCAGGTGCATGAGGTTTGGATGGAAAAAATTTTTCATTAGAAGGAAAATTCATTTCAAGGTGAGAAGAATTAGAATTTTGAGAGTACGAATTTTTAATGCATAAAGATTGATCATGTGAAGACAAAATCTCCTTAAAGAGAAAATAAAATTCATAGAAAATATTTCAAGAAATAACAACTTCTTTGATTTTAATATCAAGCAAAATATAACCTTTTATCCCTGATTTATATCCAAAAAAGACACACTTTCGTGCTCTATGATCCAATTTCTTTCAATGAGCATATAAAGTGGAAGCAAAGGATAAACAACAAAAAATTTTTAGATGACTTAAATTTGGAATGGTGTCATTAAGAATCTGATATGGGATGTGTTTCGATGCAACTTGAGGTACTCTATTAATTATATGAATAGTATGAGCCACCGCATAGTGGCAGAAACAATTTGAAAGGTTGGAAGCAAATACTGACCACATTTAGAATATTTTGATTTCTTTCAATAAGCCATCAAGAATTCTTGGCCATTATCAGTTCTAACGGCTTTTACCATGATTCGTCTGTGTAGATTATTTCAACAAAATTTTAAACCTACTCTTATCCTCAACAATAGTTAGAAAGTATCTTTGGCCAGAAATAGATGGTGTTGCAATAACCCCTTATGGCCAAAAATAAATTTTGTTGTAATAGGCCCCTAAATATCAGCATGAATCAAATCAAACAGAAATTTAAATTTACTCAAATTATTAGAGAAAGGTAACATCTTTTATTTTGCAAAATGACATAGATCACATGGTATATCATTGTTTGGACATGAGATGAATGAATATATTTTTTCTAATTATTGTAATCTACTAAAAAAAATATAACACAACCTATAATACCAAAGAACACTTTGTGAAGTGTGTGAAGTATGTATGTCTTGCTCTTCTGCCATAACATGCAAAATCTTTTCTTCTAATTTACTAAAGTTAATAGCCATCTTTGCTTGAGTATTCATTGCGTATAGTCTTCATTTTTTATCAGCAGCATAGCGCAAGTCCAATCATCCTTAAGGTAGGCCACTCCTAAATCTCACAATTATGAGCATTGAATATAAAACAACAAGATAAGGCATTGATAACTTTTGAAATAGAAATAAGATTGCATTTAAAACTTGGCACGTATAGTACCTCGGTCAAATAAAATTCAATTGAGAAAAAAAATTGTTCTATATAAAGTTGTAATAGCCTGTGAACTATTTGTCATGATAATTTTAACTGGATTAATATGTTTAATAAAATAAAAATGTTTAAGACTAAAGTAAACGTGAGCAGTTGCTCTAATATCTAAAATCCAATCTTGCAAATTCAATTTAAATATGGAAAGAGAAATGAGGTGAAATATACTGATTAAAAGAGCATGAATGATTACCAAATTTTCATCATGAAGAGGTTTTTTATGCTGCTGGAATAGTCCAATAAGTGCAATAAGTGATTCTTTCTTTTTATCCTATCCAAACTGATATTGCCTTCACTTTTGATAACAGGTGTAGGGTTGCATTCTGCATTACTCGCAGCTACCACTGAGTTCACTGTATTAGCTGAATATGGTACTCCAGTGATTTGGTTGCAAATGTGGTAGGAAGTCATGCTTCTGATAATATATATCCACCAAATGACCTTACTTTCCACAATGAGAGCAAAACTTGGAAGCTCCTTTTCCAGTACCTCTGTCACCTTTACCTCTACATCTCCTTCCTCTTTCTTTAACATTGTTGGCCCCAGATCGACCTTTTTCACCTCCAGTATTAACGAATTTGGTACTGTCTTGGCCACTCTAGTATGTCTTAAAGGCATTGACAGCTACAAATTTAGTGTGAACAGCATTCACTAGCATTATAGAATCTGGTTTAGTGAGATGCATCATTTGTCTTTCTTGTTGAAGAAGATGAGAGAAAGCAGTATTCACATCTAGAACGGACTTAAGCAACATAATCTAAGAGTGCACACTTGCATATTGGTCATTTAGATCTCTAAGAAAATGAATCATATAGAATTGCAACCTATATTGTCTCATTACATCTAATCCACAGCTACAATTACTCAAGCAAGCACAAATTGATATAGGTTTGAATTCATCTAGTTCTTCCGAGATCCCTTTCAATTTTGTATAGTAAGAAGTGATGGATAACTCACTTTACATTGTGCTAAACAGATCCTTCTTAATTTCAGCAATCCGAAATAGATCACTCGTATAGAATTGATGTTTGAGGTCCTTCTACACTCTACAGAATTTCTAGGCTCAATGATCCATGTAGCCATGACAGCACAAAAGTATTGCAACAGTCCCAAGCATCATGTGAATCATCTGTTGAAGCTAGTTTGAGCAATGTGCCATCAATGAATCTAATTTTATTCTTCGATTTCAGACAGATCCACATAGATCCTGACCAGGTGTGGTAGTTCAGTGTGGTCAATGGAGTAGTTGTAAGGGTGATCCGAGGTGTTTCACTTGAGTGGAGGTAGTATCAACTTGAAAGATCTTGAAGAAGATTGGTATTAGATCTGGAAGTGGCTTGAAAAGCTTGAAACTAAGTTATTATCCTTGCAAAGATCTGAAAATTTGCTGCAGTAAAACTTTGTTGGATTCATCACTTTTTTTTTCGTGATTCATTGTCATTGATAAACAAATCGGTTAGATCTATCTCTCACAACTACTCATTCTATAAGTTCTCATATATGGTGATAGATTAATACTTCGTTGCAAGCTCCACATTCACCGCACCATGATAAAATTCTGTTTAAATCTACAGAGTTAAATAGTAAAAAAGTGGAACAAGTACTATATGAGAGAAAAATTCTGAAAGAAAAAAAGAGAAATAATTGAGAAATGAAATCACGTTTTTATTATTACCATCATTTATATATACACCTTTATTCACTACATAAAGTACCAAATAATTAAACTCTAATAAACTTACTCTAACAAGCTATACAAATTAGAGTACTTGTGAAGTAATTAAAAAATACCTAATTCACAAAGTAAAATACTGACTAAATTTACATAATAACATATGCTAACTTATAATAATATTAGTAATATATAGCCTCACTTACATTTCATCGGATTAATTTTCGAAAATATATGCATCATTCATTTTCTTTCTCTCTTTTAATTTTGGTTTATTATTTGATTTATTTATATTAATATATG
>NC_029785.2:58896068-58940566 GCF_000816755.2 Arachis ipaensis
TAATCATTTTGATAGATTTCCGTTTGATTTCATATCATCTCTTTGACAAGTCCAATGACAATGGTTTTATTGATATCCTAAAATTTATTCTCAGTAATGGACAATTTATTTAAATAAATTGTTTTGAGATAGATATTATTCAATTATCTTGATTGCAAATGGTTACATTTTGGTATAGATTCATTTTTATGTAATTTATTAAAGTTTCCTACGAATTATGCATTCGAACATAGTTCATTATAGTTTAAAATGGATTAGGAGGAAAGAAAAAGTTAACATAATTGCTGGAAGCTGCAACGAACTAAGGAGATATTCCACTTTAAGGTAATTCGCTAGTTCCACGTAAGGATATTCACCGGTCAGGTTAGTTTAGATTTTAGGTAAAACTATAGTATGTTTCGTATCTGTACGGGATAATATATAAAATTATATAAAAAATTTTATTAAAAAATTAAATAAAATATATATAATAATTATTATTATAAATATTTTATAAACTTATAATTAAAATTAAATTTTTAGAATTTTTAATATTAAAATATTAAAAATAATTAGTATTTATCTTAATCAATTTAAGTTTGTTGAGTGATTATCTTACTCGTCCGCTTAAACAACTATTACGAGTTAGAATCTTGTATTGTGTGTGTCGTAATCCATTGACTAGCGATAAACCCTTAATAAATGGAGCATCAATATGTGGTTAGATTTGGCAGGAGTGCCCGAATACATGGGTACCCGACCCATCCATACCCAGGTGAAGAGGGTAATAACTTGACTCGAGTCGGAACAAATTTTGCTCAGGACAAGGCATGGTCGGGTTTAGGATGTATCCGCCCCGGATATATACATATAAACACCTTTTAGGAATTCAGATTTGCCTCACATCACAGATTCAGTGATTCACAACTTCAGTCCATACTCTATAGCCATGCAGAAACCCAGTCATTCTCATTCAGAGTCTTCTTTTTCTTGGCTTCTTCACAAAAAAAATCCCAGAACTTCCGTCATCGTCGTTGTTAAGTCCATCACCGCCTACCCCTTCACAGCTCTCATCTTCCTTCACATCTCATGTTGCCATCGTTGCCTATCCCTCCCTCCCTCACATTGTGAGTCTGTTAAGTTCTTCTCTTCTTCTTTCACAGACTCATCACTTAGTCGTCGTTGCTATGAGCCCGGAAATTGTCGTTGCAGTTTCAGCTGAGTCTATCACTGAATAAAATAGAATTTTTATTCAAGTTGGACCAGTTAGAAATAAACATGCATGAGATTATTTTTACCTGTAATTTCTGAATTTTCTCATCCAAATTTGATCTGTGGTTGAGTATTTTAGTACGACGATCATCGTGGTTTCGTTGTGACACTAATGTGATAAAAGCTGCTATAATTTCATAACTAATATATGAGACAGACCAGAATATTAAAGTAATCAGGGAAATAATATTCAGATGTGCGCATAAAATTTATAAGATGTGATTATCTCACAAAAATATATATGTATAGCCCAAGTGGAAGATTATTAGAAAATTATTATTTCTTAATATATTTATGGGCAATACATATATTAATTATAATTGCAAATTAAGTAATTTCACATTAAATGACTTATATAACAGTGATCTCTTATAAATGTTGAATTAAATATTATTTTTGATTTGGATAAATGAGATTAAAACCATAGATACTATTTTATTTTAGGGTTTAATGAGTGTCACACTCAAATATAAATAATGACTTCAGAATTTTGGTTTCCAACACATCAAATTTGCCACCGTAGCTCTTTTTCTACAGTGGAGTTGTGATTCAGCCCTATCAGAGATACAGAAGATTTTGGTTGACGAACATCAAAGAACTACAAAAGCCAAACTTTCTGATCTCAATCATGCTCTCGAATGAAAGGATGCTTTCGCGCTCTCAATTATATTTCTTAATGATTTAACATGGATGATCTTGAGGTTGAGAAATCCTAAAATTTTTAGATAAAATAAAATTTTTATTCAATCAAATGATGATAAATAATTTTGTTGAATTAAATTATATTAATGTGATCATTGGATGATAAAAAATGCTAGAAAAATAAATAAATAATATTTTAAGAGTATAAAAATATTAAATTGTCATTTTAATTTACTTTTTTAATCAACGACAACAAATATCTTGAATTAATTAAATTTTAACAAAAAATTATATACCTAAAATTATCTCATTTCTTCAAAAAAATTTTGACCATACAATGGTTCAATAAGAAATTGACTATTGAGAATTGAATATATTATTTTTAAATTTGTATTTTCAATAAAAAGATATACTTAGTTCTATCCATCCTAAATAACTCTATATTCACTATTACTTACCCATCTAAAAAACTCTAACATTGATAGAAGATTGTTTTTAGATGCAAAACATTTAAAATATATTTATTCTATTTCAAAAATCAATATTCATATTTAACTTAGGATTTCAACAAATATGGTAAAAAATATTACATTTTTTAGTTAAAAAAGTAAAATATCTTTAAATATATTTTTGTACTTTAGGTTTAGATTTTTCAAAAAAAATTTGGCAAGTTAATGAAATCAAATAATATTTTTATAACATATATAAGAATGTATGTTACAGATGAATAAAAAATGTTACGTATAATAAGAACAAATACATAAATTAAAGTAAAATTTAAAAAAATCAGAACCTGCAATAAAATATTAAAGAAAAAAAATATAAATAGAAGATAAACAAAATACAATTTATAATTTTTTTTTTTGTGATTAATCAACATTTTTTAAATTTTTTGGTTAAGTCTTATGTATTTTATTATTGATAAATTTTCTCTACAAAACACAAATTTGTGATGAATTATTACAATAATAATTAATTAAGAAAATCAAGAAAAATGATAAAAAAAAACAAATAAAAGATAAAAAATAGAGTAAAAATTTATTTTGAAACTAAAAATTTGTTAATTGTGCTAAAAATTCTAAAAATTTGTATCTTATTATATAATTAATTTTGTTACTCACTTCAACTTCATTATCCTTTTGTTTCCAAAAAAATATATAATGTCACACTTATTTTAAAAAGGATGAAACTCTTCAAATACACGGTATAATATATAATTTAAGAACAATAAGATAAAAAATATCTAAAATTTTATAATAGTATTTGAAATTTTCAATGATAATATACAAAGAGTTTAATTACACGTAAAGAGAAAAAAAAAACAAAAAAAGAGTGAAAATATCCAAAGTGATAAAAAAAATTATTTTTACAATTTTATTCTGTCATGTTTATATATATAGAAGACTCTAAAACAATGAACTTCTAACTACATTAAATTGTATTTATTATTATTAGAAATGGTAAGAGAGAGCAGTAGAGAAAAGACTTGTGTGTATTCAAGTTGTGTAGAATGATACAATATAGAAGGATATCTATAGGTGCTAAGAGAATCAAAATAATAAAGACTTAATATCCTATAATAAATATTCAGATATGTTAAATAATGCTAATTGATCTAATTGATCCTAATTATACTCTAAGATCCCCCATCAAAATCAAGTTACACTTGATTTTGAAACTTATTTGAAACAACTAAATAAAAAAAGCATAAACTGATAGAACGGCGGGTGCATGCGAAACTGCCTGAAGAAAGTGCAGACGGAACTGCCACAAGAAAGCACAAACGGAACTGCTACAAAGAAACGCATAAGGAACTATCGGAAGGAAGCGCGGACGAAACTGTCGAAGGAGAGCGCAGACCGAACTGCCGCAAGAGTGGTCAACTGCCAAAAAACTGCTAAAAAGATAGCAAACTGCCGGAAAACTACTGAAAAGTGACAAAGTGCGAAGAGATGACAAACTATCAAAAGGTGACAAAAAGCATATAGTTTCTCTATAAAAATAAGTAAGTAGTGGATGAGCTAATCAATGAGGTCAAAAAAACATCAAAGCATTGACAAAAGAGAAGGGAAAAGAAAATGACACGGAAAAAAGTATGAAAAGTACAATAATTTCACCAAAAGAAAATCAACTTATCCTCCTCAAGTAGGATACCATGTTAGAAAGGGGATAGAGAGCAATAGAAAAAAGGTTTGTGAGTATTTAAATTGTGTAGAATGATACAAGATAGAAGGGTATTTATAGGTGATAAGAGAATCAAAATAATAAATACATAATATCCTATAATAAATATTCAGATAAGTTGAATAATGCTAATTGATCTTAATTATACTCTAACAATTATATTCAATTAATTGATATACATAATATTAAATTGTGTGATACCTGATGTTTAATCAAATCAATTAGTTGATATAATTAAGCCATCGTAATGAATTGTATTTAATGAGTTAAAAGAAATAAATCAGGAAACACTCTCACAAGCATGCCACGTCTGTTTTATTATTAAGTGCAAAAACCCGATTTTTATATAATAGAATAGATTAAACGGAACCAGTTGAATTATAATTGGTTTAAATTAGTTTGAATTTATGTTTTTTTTCTTTGTATGTTTACCCAAATTAAATCAAATCAATTAAGAATAAATTGATTCGGTTCGAGTAATTGAGTACCCAATAAAACAAAAATTCATAAAACAATAAAAAATTATTTTAAAAATCCAATTAACATAATAATTAATAAACATGTAAAATCAATAAACAAGTCAATAATATGCTAACAATAATAAAATACCCATAATAATCCACAATTATAGCTAAATACTTAAGTTATTGTCATAAATAATTAGTAAAAGTTATATATATTTTAAATTTATATATTTTTTAATTTAATTAATAAAGGGTTTGGGTCTACGAATTGCATCGGGTTCCACACCCCAGAACTATTACCTAAACCAATTAATAGATAGTGTCATCGATTTGGTTCGGGTTGTATTCGATTACCCATTGGTTTTAGAATCAATTTAATTGGTTCGATTCGAATTCAGACGAGTAATTGGATATCCGATATCCGTGAACACCCCTAGTTCCACAAGTTACACATTCGAGTATAGTTCATAACAGTCTAAAATAGAGTAGGAGAAAAAAAAGTCAACATAATTCACTAGAGACTATGGCAAACTAGGAGACATAATGCATTAAGATAATTCTTTTAAGAGTATGCTTCTACCGTTTCACATGAAATATACTCGCAAACCCATTTTACGCCCATGAAATAGGCAAATTTTTATTTCGTGTCTGATGAGCGGATAATTTATACGCTTTTTGGCATTGTTTTTAGTATGTTTTTAGTATATTTTAATTAGTTTTTATTATATTTTTATTAGTTTTTAAATAAAAATTACTCTTCTGGACTTTACTATGAGTTTGTGTATTTTTCTGTGATTTCAGGTATTTTCTGGCTGAAATTGAGGGACCTGAGCAAAAATCTGATTCAGAGGCTGAAAAAGGACTGCAGATGCTGTTGGATTCTGACCTCCCTGCACTCAAAGTAGATTTTCTGGAGCTACAGAAGCTCAATTGGCGCGCTCTTAATTGCGTTGGAAAGTAGACATTCTGGGCTTTCCAGCAATATATAATAGTCCATACTTTTCCCGATATTTAATGTCCCAAACAGGCGTTCCAAGTCAGCTCAAGAATTCTGGCGTTTAACTCCAAAACTGGCACAAAAGCTGGAGTTAAACGCCCAAACTGGCACAAAAGCTGGCGTATAACTCCAAGAAAAGTCTCTACACATGGAAGCTTCAATGCTCAGCCCAAGCACACACCAAGTGGGCCCGGAAGAAGATTTCTGCATTAATTACTGATTTCTGTAATCCTAGGCTACTAGTTTTCTATAAATAGGACCTTTTGCTATTGTATTTTCATCTTTGAATTATCTTTTGTTCATCTTTGGACGTGTAGTTCTTAGATCATGGAGGCTGGCCTCACGTGCCTGACAGAGATTTACAAGATGACCATAGCTTGCTTCAAGCCGACAATCTCCGTGGGATCGATCCTTACTCACGTAAGGTTTATTACTTGGGCGACCCAGTGCACTTGCTGGTTAGTTGTGCGGAATTGTGACAAAGTGTGATTCACGTTTGAGAGCACCAAGTCTTTGGCGCCATTGTTGATGATCACAATTTCGTGCACCAGTATCACTAAAAGTGAACAACAAAGTCTTATCCTACTAAATAAGATTGACTATATAGATCAAACAACATTATTTGTACCATATCATGTATCATGTTTGTAGTGAGACTATATACTCATAAATCTCTTTTGACGACTTTCTGTATGTCTTTCTTGAGTCTTCTTCTGTCATTTGTCCATGTCTACCTTTTATCTCATCCACTTTTTTAATTGATGCTCAGCAGATCTTCTCCCTACATGTCCAAACTATCTTGAGGTGAGATTTACTATCTTCTCTATAATATGCGTTGCTCTAACTTTTTCTCATATATCCAGGAGCGGAGCCTCATGCAACTAGTCCCCAAATTTCAATTTTTTTTATAAATTGTATATGAATTTTAGTTTAGCCCTTCTTAAAAGTTTTATTTTACTTTTTTTATTACAAAATTAATTTTTGTCCCGTCTCCAAAATTTAACATTGCTTTGTTCTTGTTCTTTATTTTGTTCATATATATGTGGCTATTCATCTATCTCAATATTTACATTTCTATTATATTTAACTTATATTTATGCTCATCTTTTGCCGTTCAAATATTTTATTCCATATAATATAGCCAGTCAAATGAACCTAAAATCTATTTTTGTGGGTATCTCATGTGTATGCATTAGAATACAGAACACTTTTATTAGTCAGACATTTTGAAAATTAATATTTATTTAGATAAAAGATATTTGGTTTGTTTTTGTCTAAGAAACTGCAAAAATTTCTAGAACAACAGTAATAAGTTGTTATATGTACGTACTTTATTTTTTTTTTTACTGTAGCTAAACCATTAGAGGGAATGTGAAATCTAATTAACATAAATCTTATACTTCATTAAATCGTAGATAAGAGTATATCAATTGTGTCACGGAAAACATTTACCAAAACCATTTCTCAATAGAGTTAAACCCCAAAGTGATCTCTGAAATTCACGGTTTGCACCAATTTAGTCCTTGACTTACCAATTGCACCATTTATGTCCCCGAATTTGTTAAAATTGCACAAGGTCGTCCCTAGCCACATCTCCGGGCAAATTAACTACCGCCGGTAGTGACCTGGCACTGAGAAGCCACGTTGGGTGCCACGCTGGAGTGCAATCTTGGCGCTAAAAATGTGGATGGATGGAACGGCGTCGTTTCATGTATGTTTAGAAACAAAATCCAAATAACCCAAGTTCTATGATCACTTCATCTTCCTCTTCATCTTCTGAAAACCAAAACAATGCACCATGAAATCCTGAATGCTGGCCATTGTATAGGATTTGAAGGTTGAAAACGTTTGGCTCCGTGGAGTTCGCTGCCACTGTGATAGTGTTGTGCGGTCGTTGTTGGTGAAGGAAGGAGAAGCAGTTCATCGTGATCACACGAAGGTACATTTGAACTCGAAAAAAATATTGCTTTTCAACAAAAAGAATAGCATCAATGTCTGTGTTTGTTGAAAATTTGATTTTGGTTGATGAAAGTTGAAAGTTTTTGATTATCTATTAGGGTTTTTGTGTGTAGTGGTGAAATTTTTTTCATGCTCTGTTTTGAATGCAATCTTAGTTGGGTTGGTTGATGGGTGTTTCTGGTGTTTTATAAGTGGTTGAATGTCAATGTTTGTTTTTGCATGTGTGAATCTGATTGTTTGGTTCCTCAATTTGGTTTTTTGCATAATGCAGATGGAGACTTTGATGGATATCATGTTCCATCATGGGGGAACATTTAAAAAAATGATGATGGAATACTAGTGTACTCACTAGATAATAGAACTTGCTTAGGAGATTTAGATGAGGACACGTTCGATGTGTTCTTTGTAAGGAACTATTACAAAGAGCTTGGGTATGACAACATACTTCAGTGTTGGTGGCTGCCTCCTGGGAGGAGCTTAGATGGTGGACTGAGGGCTCTTACATCTGATGGTGAATTAAGAGAGATGTGTTTTGCTGCATAGAATAATGATGGAGTTGTTGATGTGTACTTTGAGAATGGGGTGTCCACACCAGAGGTGATTGCAGGGAAGGAGGTTGTAGTATGGGTTGATGATACTTGTGAGGGAGACTTGGTGAGCAAGAAGAACACAAGTGAGGGTCCCGAAGCTGATGGTAACACCTCGAACCCAACTACAGAACCGAATCCTATCCCAAATGCAAACCCAAGCCCCATAAACAATCCTATTCCAATCCCCCTGAAACCAACCCTGTTACTATTTCAAAACCCATTGATGATAACACAACCCCAAATCCAATGCCTGCTAAGGCTCATAAGAAACCCAATCTGAAGCCCAATTCTAATCCAAAGCCTAAGCATAAGTCAAAGTCAAACCCAACATCCATCTTCAGGCCCAAATTGACTAAAAAACCCAATCAGAAGCCCAACCCAAGCCTGAAAACCAAGCTGAGAGAGACTACCAAGGCATGCTCCACAGCCAATTGTTTTTGAAACATAGTGTAACAATGTCCTGCAGGGTTTACTTCAAGCTATCCAGAAGGTGATGCCAAGAGTTCACCACCGTTTTTGCGTTTGGCACCTCTGGAGGAACTTCAACAAACAATGGAAGGACCTTGAGTTGAGGGGACTGCTTTGGGAATGTGCTAGATCTACAACATTCCAGGATTTCATCGATAATATGAACAAGATTAAGAGGGTGAACGAGGAGGCTTGGGCATATCTCAACAAATGGCCTAGAGAGTCATGGACAAAGTCCCAGTTCAGCCATAGGCCAAAACTGGACAACATTTGCAACAACGCCTGTGAAGTTTTCAACGCAAGAATCAAAGAGGCTAGAAGCAAACCCATCATCACATTACTTGAGAAGGTGAGAATGTTTGTGATGAGAACTATTGCGAAGAATAAGGTAAAACTGACAAATCATGTTGGTATACTCCCCCTATAATTCAAAGTCGCCTAGATAAAATCAGAAAAGAATCAAAGAACTGGATGCCTATCTAGACCGGTGATGAAGACTATGAGAAATTTGAGGTTCATGGCCATCCAACAAACATGGTGGTGAATCTTGGAAAAAGATTATGCACTTGCCAATTCTGGATACTGACCAGTGAGCTTTATCAAACTCTCTAACTTAATCATTAACATTTATGTACTTTGAAAACTGTGATTGTCTTACTATGCATTTGTGTTACTAACTGTAGGTATTCCATGTGTTCATGCCTGTGCTGCCCTTGCAAGGGTAAACAAGAGGCCGAAAGACTTTTGTCACCAACTGTGTACTATGGAGGCATACAACAAGACTTATGCCCATCACATTAACCCTCTTTCTGGCCAATCATTGTGGGAGAAATCCTTGTACACTCAACCACAGGCCCTTAACATTAGGAGGAGGCCTGGAGCTTTGACAAAGAAAAGGAGAAAAGATGCTGATGAGGGCAACAATGGTAATAAGAAAACCAAACCAAGTGGAGGTTTGAAAAGGTATTTGAAGCCATCCACATGTAGGTATTGTGGGGGGTAAAAGGGCATACTAAGAGAGGGTGCTCAAAGAAGAGACTGGATGAAGTAGCTGCTGCTGTTGCAGCTGCAAAAGCTACTGCAGATAAAGCCAAATCAAATATTACTGCTTCTGCTTCTGAGGCTGGCCCTCCCCCTCAAACTGATACTGCTGCTTCTGCTTCTGAGGCTGGCCCTCCCCCTCAAACTGATGCTACACCAGGTGATAACCCTCCTGCTGTGGAGATTGACATATCACAACCAAACTACGAAGGATCACAAATAATACACTTCTCCACGTTACAACAGCACACAAGTATAATTTTTTTGTTATTTGGGCTCATGTGTTGAACTGTTTATCTGCTGTAGGACATAGCAGGACCTGCTGCACCTGCACCACCAAGGCCACAAAAGTTGCCCACCAAAAGGACGAGCTCACCACCACCTCAATCCATTGGTGTGGATCCAACGCAAGGAGCCAGTGTGGCTACATCTTCTAGATTGCACAACTTTATGAAGTTTGTTCCAACTTCCGGTTTCAAAGTACCAAGGAAAAATAACAATTCATGAATTTGACATCAGGATGTTTAGGACAATACTTTGTTGTTTTGTTAAAGGCAGTTAGTAGATAGTTGCTTGTTTAGGACAATTGTCATAACTTTTGTATTGCCAGCCTTGATAACTATGCTGTGGCACTTCTTTTGTTCCTTTAATGTTTGCAACTCAAATAGGTTAATGTTTGCTACTCAAATATGTTTATCTTTGCTTCTTTTGTAATTATGCATTATGCATTATACTATTATGATGTCAGATGATCTGTAATTATTTCTCTTTATGATAACCAGTCAATCAGAAACGAGGCATATATCTCAAGATAAAAAACCACCTCTTACTTTCATTCATCTATGAACACATTACATACAACATTGTCAGAACTTCAAAGTCATAATCAATACAGCAACTACAGTGAAAAACATCACTATGCCTAAGAATTGTATCATAGATTTTTGGGTCCTCACTTCAGCTTCCAATTTTTCAATCCTCCAGGCTAAATTCACTCTCACTTGCTCATTATCAACTGCAGTTGCATCTACTCTTCCTTCATGTTCCTCTTCTTCTTCTATATCATCAGCCCAGAGAAAAAATCCACACCATGTTTTGCCCCTAGTCTGAATATGAGATATCATAAGAAGGAAAGAACAGAAAACAACTAATCAATTTTTCTTACCAAAAAATCACATTGTAATTTGGACAACCGAAGAAGGGCTTCTCTGGGTTGGTAGTTGTTCCGAACCAACGAAGCACCGGCCGGCAGCCGCACCCACACCGCTCTGGTACCCGCAACGGTCTGGTCCGACTCCGCGTTCTCGTCGTCGATCGTGTAGAGCTTCCTTGACCCTGGCTCGCACACCCAATCATGGTTTTCGTTGCAGTTCAACGAGTAGGAACAATAAAGACAATGAAGAACGTTGCTGGGCAGAGAGAAGAAGATGAAGAGGGGTGACGATGCCATGCTAGAAATTGGGATTAAAACTAGGTATAGGGACCACATTGGGTCAAACAGTTTCAATTGTCACCTCAACTTGCCTTTATCTACGCCAGCGTGCCTTCTCAGTGCCAGGTCACTGCCGGCGGCAGTTAATTTGCCCGGAGATGTGGCTAGGGACGACCTTGGTGCAATTTTAACAAAGTCGGGTACATAAATGGTGCAATTGGTAAGTCAGGGACTAAATTGGTGCAAACCGTGAATCTCAGGGACCACTTTGGGGTTTAACTCTTTCTCAATAAGTAGAAACAATTCTGTTAGGTAACAATTAAGGTACTAACCAAATATTAGTTAGGTCGCAAAAAAAATTCAAAAAACATAAAGAACAACCTGTAATTCACTCCAAAAATTAATTTTATTACTATAACAAAAAACAAAAATCATCTGAAATCTTAATCATTTTATTTCTCTCTCCCATATTTTTCTTTCTCACGAACAAAAGCCTCCTTTCACAGTGCTTTCCTCCGTCGTACATGCGCTTACTTCTGCCAAATGTGTGCTTCTCTCCACCACGCCCTTACTTCTCTCCGCTATGTGTTCGTTTCCCTCCATCACGCCCTTGCTTCCCTTTGTTGGGCCATTGCCCCACTTCCGTGTGCATCTCTCCGACGTGGTTAACCTCTCCGCCATGTTCGAAACATCCAAAACCGAAAAAAAAAAAACATCCAAAAATAAAAGAAACATCCGTTGTTGATTATTGTTATGTTTTGATTTTTTAGATTTTTTTTTTTATTTTAAAAAAGAAACATCCAAAATATAATAAAAGAAACGTCTAAAATTAAATGAAAAGAACCATCTAAAATCATTGTAAAAAAGAAGATTTAAAGCCTAACAAAAAAATATTTAAAATTATTGTACAAAAATTTCAAATGTGATCCGGAAAAAGAAGAAACGTGGAGGGAGAGGCCTAACAAAAAAATATTTAAAATTATTGTACAAAAATTTCAAATGTGATCCGGAAAAAGAAGAAGCGTGGAAGGAGAGACAGTGGGGAGGGAGAGGCGGCACGAAGGGAGAGACGCAGAGACAAAAAAGAGACGCTGAAAAAGAGGTGAAGAGAGGTGAGAGGACATAAATTTTTTTAGAGTAACTAATTTTTCAAATTTTAAAATAACAAATTTTTAAAAAGTTGGCTACATATAAAATTGATTCCCTATACTTTTTGAAGTAAAAATGTTCAACTTGGCAAAGACAAAAGGACATAAATTGCAGAAAGTATAGACATAGGAAGGTAATGTTCAACAACGCGGGACAAGAATTGTCTAAAGAAATGCAATCTGCCGAAGTTAAAATGAGGATCATGATTCCCGACAAACATAACCATGTTGATCAAAATCATTTCATGACACTGGTGACAAGTTACTTTATTATTACTTCTTTACACCAAGATAAAGACTAGTCCACGACCACTTGTAAATGCCGGCTTCAGTTAATTGCTGAATTGTGCATGCTCCAGTTATCATTTGTGTGTGTATATATATATATTGAGATATATCCATATTCAAAACACATCAAACTAACAGAAAAGCCTTCCTCTTCCATAATTGTCCATAAAGCAGAAATCAAAGTTTCCTTCTACCTAACATGGATGTTTTCTATTTTGTTGCTCTTATTTTCATGTTGAGCTTCCATATTCATTTTACTCAAGGAAGTGTACTGAACCCCACCATTGAGAAAACTGAGACAAACAGTTTTCAAACATACATTATCCATGTGAGAAAGCCAGAGAGTAAGATATTCACGCAGTCAGAAGATTTGATGAACTGGCACAACTCATTCATGCCGCCACCTGCCACTACGACGAGCACTATGGAACAACCACGAAGAATGCTTTATTCATACCGGAATGTGCTGAGTGGTTTTGCTGCAAGACTCACTGAAGAGGAGCTGAGAGGGGTGGAAAAGAAGGATGGTTTTATCTCAGCTCATCCACAAAGGATACTCCATCGTCAAACGACGCATACCCCAGAATTCTTGGGGCTGCAGCAACAAATGGGACTGTGGAAACAATCAAATCTCGGCAAGGGGGTTATTATTGGGGTGGTGGACTCTTCAACGTTGCAGCAACAGCAATGAATGGAACTCAAAATGTGCCACCTATTGATGAAGATGGACATGGGACTCACACAAGCAGCACTGCAGCTGGTGCCTTTGTGGATTATGCAGAAGTATTGGGAAATGCCAAAGGCACAGCTACAGGGATGGCTCCTTTGTCTCACGTGGCAATGTATAGAGTATGCTTCGGAGATCCCTGCCCCGAGGCTGATATACTGGCTGCATTAGATGCAGCCGTGGAGGATGGGGTCGATATAATATCAATATCCCTTGGCCTAAGCGAGCCACCTCCATTTTACAATGATAGCACTGCAATAGGTGCATTTGCAGCAATTCAGAAAGGAATATTTGTAAGTTGTGCAGGAGGAAATCTTGGCCCCTCTAATAGCACTATAGTTAATGGAGCCCCATGGATTCTCACTGTTGGAGCAAGCACTATTGACAGAACCATTGTAGCAACAGCAAAGCTTGGAAACGGGGAAGAATTTGATGGTGAATCTGTTTTCCAGCCTTCTAGTTTTCCTTCAACATTGCTGCCCTTGGCATATGCTGGCAAGAATGGCAACCAACAATCTGCAGTATGCGCTAACAGATCCTTGAGTGACACTGACTTCAGAGGAAAAGTTGTTTTGTGCGAAAGAGGAGGAGGAATAGCAAGAATTGCAAAAGGGGATGAAGTGAAAAGAGCTGGTGGGGCTGCCATGATTCTCATGAATGATGAAATCAGTGGCTTCAGTCTATCAGCTGATGCACATGCGTTACCTGCGACACATGTAAGCTATGCTGCTGGATTGAAGATAAAAGGCTATATAAATTCCACCGCGACACCTACAGCCACCATTTTATTTAAGGGAACTATCATCGGAAACTCCCTGGCTCCTGCTGTTACATCCTTCTCATCAAGAGGTCCGAATTTGCCGAGTCCTGGTATTTTGAAGCCAGATATCATAGGGCCAGGCAGTAGCATATTAGCTGCCTGGCCATTCCCCCTCGACAACAGCACTGATTCTAAATCCACCTTCAACATTATGTCCGGCACATCAATGGCATGCCCACATCTCAGCGGAATTGCTGCTTTGCTAAAAAGCTCTCATCCTGACTGGTCACCAGCAGCCATTAAATCTGCCATAATGACTTCTGCAGACACGCTAAATTTAGAACACACACCCATCGTTGATGAGAGAAATCAACCTGCAGATCTCTTTGCCACAGGTTCCGGCCATGTGAATCCATCGAGAGCAAATGATCCAGGACTAGTTTATGATATTGAACCTGATGATTATATACCTTATCTTTGTGGTTTAGGCTACAGTAATAGGGAAATTGGGTACCTTGCACAGAGAACAATTAAGTGCTCTGAAACATCAAGCATTCCTGAAGCACAACTCAATTATCCCTCATTTTCTATTGCACTTGGTTCCTCGCAGACATTCACAAGGACTGTGACAAATGTTGGTGAGGCCTACTCATCTTATGATGTCATGGTTACAGCACCAGAAGGGGTTTCTGTGACAATCCAGCCAAATAAACTTAACTTTTCGGAAATAAACCAAAAAGAGACATATTCAGTGGCATTCAGCCGTACAGATTCAGCTGATAAGACAGCAGATTATGCTCAAGGGTCACTAGCATGGGTCTCTGCCAAACACATTGTAAGAAGCCCTATCTTGGTAAAGTTTGTATAACATAGAATCAGGTGAATTAGTAATAGTAACAACTTGTACTACCAAAGTCCAGACAATCAGTTCCATTGTCAGAAACTAGCTACTACATGTAATAAGTGCAAAGAAAAGCTGAAATCCTACAATTTCACTATCTTTGTTTCTATTTTCACTCCATTAATGTGATGCATAAACAAAATTCAACTATATCACCATAAGATTTTGAAGCCTTACTTTCAAGTATGAGCAAATATTTTGGGTTTGGCACTGCCAAGCAAGTTAAGGAAGTGAAAGTATTATTGTTCACAATGTCATGGAACAGTATACGCTGAAGATCTTTGCAAAGACAGATACTAGAATTTTAAAAAATTATGCAGCTATTAAATA
Organism: Arachis ipaensis; assembly: GCF_000816755.2. Classification (NCBI taxonomy): domain Eukaryota; kingdom Viridiplantae; phylum Streptophyta; class Magnoliopsida; order Fabales; family Fabaceae; genus Arachis; species Arachis ipaensis. The sequence continues at coordinate 58,911,251 of NC_029785.2, forward strand.
TGGGAAATATGCCTAACAATATAACCTCTCCAAGGAATACATCATTTCTTTGTATAAAGCAACTCAACAAATAGTAAAACAAAAGCTCTAAAAACTTAGCCTAACCAGTCTACGTTCAGGGTATAATAATGACAAATAAACAGAACACTCGTAAAGATTTCAAAAATGTTCCTTGTAAAGATCTAGCATCCATTTTGGACAACTTTTCAGGATGATTTCCAACAAAACATGGCAGATAATATCTAACCTCATGCTAATTTAAAAGAATAAGGGACCCAAAATAAGATTCGGATGTAAAGAGACATTTTCAGAATGGCACATATTTTTAGTTGGCTCTACATAAACAATTGCAGAAGAATTGGCATCTGTGGTATCCAACCATAAAAGGGTAGTGCCTGGAAAGGAAGAAATTGAAACAAATTGCAATTCATCAACCAAAACCAGGAGGCACATCAGGATCTTCATCACTACAATCAGACAGATGATTTTGCTCGTCAGAACTCAAAAAACCAGGAGGCGCATTGTTATTATCATCGCTTTCACCGGGTGGATCCAGTGATACATGGGAAACTTCGGGCTGCTCTGCAGAAGATCCTTGCCCATGAGATTGTGGCTTCCCTTGATCATGGTCTTGCTTATTGTTATTCACATTATTATGTAAGGTGAATCCTGGTGGCTCTTCAGGCTCATTCTCGTGCAACATATCATCAATCTTCTCGGTAACTGAACCTGTTTCACCTTGTTGTCTCTGAGTTGGCACTGCCTTGGAATTTGAAACCGTAACCTCCTCTTCCCCCTTTGGATTCACCAGCTTGTCATACACAGATTGCACTGTCTCCGCAATTTCAGTTTTCATACCATCATTTGATCTAATTATTTGCCACAAGCTATCAGATATCTGACTCATTACTTTGTCACTGGGAACAAACAAACGATAGAGCAAATAAAAATTCCATACACATAAACTCACTCAACTATAAGTAGAATACACAATTAAAATGCAATTCAATCAGAAAACTCAAGTAAAAGAGCTAACAACTATGAACAAGATGCAATTTGAACAGAATAACTGAATACCTGAGGATGGGGATTTACTTACCCAACTTCAAGATATATGGCATCAGAAAGTTGTCTAGGTTTCTTATTCTCAGCTCCGGCACCATTAAGAGCCGCTGATTGCTTCACAATTGAGGCAATATGTTGTCGCAGCTCTTCCTGTAACAATAAATTGCGAGGTTCACTGTTACTGATACACAAGATAATCTTATATTGCTGATAATTAGAAGAACATAAATCAAATTAGGAATTTGAAACCCTAAAATAAGGAAAGGGAAAAGTGGGAGTGAGGGTGGGAAAGAGAGAAAGAGAAGGGAAGGGGGAAAGCGTACATTGTCCTTGAGCTTACGAATGATCTTCAAACGGAGCCTGTCAAAGTCGCCGTCGTCCTTGAGTTTCGCTATTACATCTTCTTTGCCAACAGCTACTCCTCCACCACCACCACCGCCACTACCGCCACTGCCGCCCATCACATTGACGACCCTAACTCGCTCCCTCCTAAGTCTTCTTACCTCACCGTGTGAAGTTCAAATTGAATAATTAATTAAGAAATTACCCATACTCTTATAAAATAACTAAATAAATAAATAAGATAGAGGTAACAAATATAAAATATAAAATATAATTAGATAATTTTAGTAGTAATATTCATTACAATTAATATTATAAAGAAGATGATTCATATATAGTAGTAGTAGCGTATGAAAGAAAGAGAGAGAAAAAATTTTCATATATAGATAATAGAGAGAGAAGATTATTGTTATTGATGTGTGTTATACACTGAGGTTCAACTATTTATACATGAAATGAGGCTTCATTTTTTACTATCATTAAAAAAAAAGTCTAGGGGGCCAGCAACTTTGTTAAATTATGGCCAATATGTAACCAGCAAAGAAAAGTGAGCCATTAGATGAAAGTTCACACCAATCTCACACCATTAAAACCATCATTGATGGCTATTTGATGGCTACAAATCACAAAAGTTACTGCCCCCTAGCATTCCTCATCATTAAATGTAATAACTTTGGAAACTTAGCATTTCAATATGGGAAAAGATGAGCCACCTATGGTCATCCACATTATTCTTATCGCAACACTCCCCCTTGGATGACCATTTAGAATTATTGCCTCGTTAAAACCTTACTAAAGAAAAACCCAGTGGAAAAAAAAATCTTAGTGAAGGAAAAAGAGTACAATATCCTTTAGTGATAGGGACTGCCTCATTAAAAACCTTATCAAGAAAAACCCAATGGAAAAAAATCTGACCAAGGAAGAAAGAGTACAGTCTCCCCCTCTTGCCGACATCAAATCAGTACAGTCTCCCACTCTTACCGACATCATTTAATGTCTTGAAATCGGCGCATCCCAATCTCATGTACCAATCTTTCAAAGGAGGATTTTGGGAGTGACTTTGTAAATAAATCTACCAGATTATCACTTGAGCAGATCTGTTGGATATCAATTGTTCCTTGATTTTGAAGATCATGAGTGAAGAAGAATTTGGGAGAAATATGCTTTGTTCTATCACCTTTGATGTATCCGCCTTTAAGTTGAGTAATGCATGCTGTATTATCTTCAAATAGGACAGTTGGAGCTATCTTATGATCAATCAATCCAAATGATGACAGAATATATTGAATCAGGCTCCTCAGCCAAAAACACTCGCGACTAGCTTCATGAATTGCTAGTATTTCAGCATGATTAGAGGAGGTTGCTGCTATTGTCTGTTTTGTGGACCTCCATGATATAGCTGTACCACCATATGTGAATAGGTATCCTGTTTGAGATCTCCCTTTATGTGGATCAGACAAATATCCAGCATCTGCATAGCCAACTAATTGTGACTTGGATTCATAGGGATAAAACAATCCCATATCAACCGTTCCATGAAGATATCGAAAGATCTGTTTGATTCCACTCTAATGTCTTCTGGTTGGAGAGGAACTATATCTTGCTAGTAAATTCACCGCGAATGATATGTCAGGTCGCGTATTATTGGCAAGATACATCAGCGCTCCAATGGCACTAAGATATGGTACTTCAGGACTAAGGATATCTTTGTTCTCTTCTTTAGGACGGAATTGATCCTTTTCCACATCGAAAGATCTTACGATCATTAGGGCACTCAAAAGATGTGACTTATCCATATAAAATCTTTTCAAGATTTTTCTGTGTATGTTGTTTGATGAATAAAGATCCCATTTTTTGTATGCTCGATTTGCAGGCCGAGACAAAATTTAGTTCTTCCAAGTTCTTTCATCTTAAACTCTTCTTTTAGAGTTTTTATAATTGTTGGAATCTCTTCAGGAGTCCCAATGATATTTAAATCATCAACGTACACAGCAATTATAATGAATTCAGATGCAGTTTTCTTTATGAAAACACATGGGCAGATATCATCATTCTTGAATCTGTTTTTGACCAAATACTCAGTAAGACGATTATACCACATTCGTCTAGATTGCTTTAGACCGTATAAAGATCTTTGCAATTTAACTGAGTATAACCCCTGCAAAAATTCATTGGATGGTTTAGACATCTTTAGTCCTTCAGGAACTTTCATATAGATATCCCGATATAATGAGCCATATAAATAGGCTGTTACCACATCCATAAAATGCATATGTAGTTTATGATATGCAGATAAACTGACCAAATAACGCAATGTTATCGCATCCACTACTGGGAAATACGTTTCTTCATATTCTATACCAGGCCTTTGTGAAAAAACTTGTGCCACAAGTCGGGCTTTGTAGCGCACAACTTCATTTTTCTCATTTCGTTTTCTTACAAATACCCATCAGTATCCAACAGGTTTTACATCTTCAGGTGTACGGACTACGGGTCCAAAGACTTCACGTTTTGCAAGTGAGTCTAATTCATCCTTCATGGCTTCTTTCCATTTTGGTCAATCATTCCTTTGTCGACATTCTCCGACTGATCTTGGCTCAAGATCCTTACTTTCATGCATGATATTTAATGCCACATTATATGCAAATATTTTATTGACAATTGTCTTATTTTGGTCCCATTTCTCTCCTGTAAAGACATAATTTATCGAGATCTCATCATTTTCATAATTTTCAGGTACCTGAATATCTTCTGGTGTTAAAATTATATAAGAATTTTGGACAACTGCAGGTGTCTTTACTATGTCTTTTTCAACAGGAATAGTATTTTTCTCTTTTCTCTTTCGAGGATTTTTATCTTTGGAACCGACAAGTCTGCCACGCTTCTGGTGTGTATTTGCTTCTGTGGCTATTTGTCCTACTGGGACATCAGGCAATTTATTTGCTATTCTTTACAAATGTATAATCTTTTGAACTTCTAGTTCACATTGCCCTGATCGAGGATCTAAATGCATCAACGATGATGCATTCCAATTAAGTTCCTTTTCAGGAAGCTTATTCTCTCCCCCTAATGTTGGAAATTTTGATTCATCAAAATGACAATCCACAAACTGGGCTTTAAATACATCTCCCGTTTGTATCTCAAGATACCTCACTATAGAAGGAGAATCATATGCAACATATATCTCCAATTTTCTTTGGGGTCCTATTTTGGTGCGATTAGGTGGTGCAATGGGAACATATATCGCGCACCCAAATATTCTTAAATGGGAGACATTTGGCTGCTGGCCAAAAGCTAATTGCATAGGAGAGAACTGATGGTAACTCGTTGGCCTCAAACGAATAAGTGCTGTGGCATGTAAAATAGCATGCCCCCAAACCGAGGTTGGGAGATTTGTTCTCATAAGTAAGGGTCTAGCAATCAATTGGAGGCGTTTAATAAGTGATTCTGCTAACCCATTTTGTGTGTGAACATAAGCTACTGGATGTTCAACACTTATTCCATCAGCCATACAATAAGCATCAAAAGCTTGGGAAGTAAATTCACCAGTATTATCAAGGTGAATTGCTTTGATTGGATTTTTAGAAATTGTGCTTTTAATCGAATAATTTGAGCCAGTAATCTCGCAAACGTCAGGTTGCGAGAAGACAATAAGCACACATGTGACCATCTCGAAGATGCATCTATTAGGACCATAAAATATCTGAAAGATCCACATGGTGGATGAATAGGTCCACATATATCACCTTGAATCCTTTCTAGGAATTCAGGGGACTCAAATCCAATCTTTACTAGTGATGGCCTTAAAATTAACTTTCCCTGAGAACATGCAGCACAACAAAATTCACTAGTTTTAAGAATCTTCTGGTTTTTTAGTGAATGTCCATGAGAGTTTTCAATAATTCTCCTCATCATGGTTGTTCCCGAATGACCCAATCTATCATGCCAAGTTATGAATTCATTTGGGCTAGTAAACTTCTGGTTTACAATGGCATGTGATTCAATTGCACTAATCTTGGTATAATATAACCCAGATGAAAGTGAGGGCAACTTTTCTAATATAACTTTCTTATTTGAATCATGAGTTGTGATACATAAGTACTCATGATTTTTCTCATTCATAGTCTCAGTATGATATCCATTTTGGCGAATATCTTTAAAGCTCAACAAGTTTCTTCGAGACTTAGTAGACAATAGTGCATTATTTATTATGAATTTTGTTCCTCTAGGGAACAAAATTATAACTCTTCCGAAGCCTTCTATCACATTGCCCGAGCCAATAATAGTATTAACATATTATTCTTTTGGCACAAGATGGGTAAAATATATATCACTTTTAAGAATAGTGTGCGAACTTGCACTATCCGCAAGGCAAATATCTTCAGAATATGTCCTTGCCATTTTTCTTCAAAAACAAATGATAATTATAAAATGAGTAGAAGTACACGCACAGTCAAATTATTCACATGAATACTTAACAAACACATACACATATCAAACTATGCCATCATTGATCAAATAGCCAATATTATCTTCAGAATCCTTAAAGAAATTAGATACATCATAATGAGTGGTGGAATTTTCATCATTTGAAACAAAATTTGTTTCCTTTTCTTTGTCATCCCTTTTCAAGAATGCTTGATAAAGATCAACTAGGTGCCTTGGGGTACAACAGGTACGTGACCAATGGCCCTTTCCACCACAACGGAAGCATTTATCCTCAATTGATATACTTTGCCCATTATTTCTTTCTTTATCCCACTTCTGGTGAGATCTTTCTTGTGAACATAATTTCTTTTCCTTCCATAATTTTTCTTGTTATCAAAATCTTGCCATTTACCTCTTCTGGGGTTAATTGCCGCATTTACTTCAGGAAATGGGGCGGCGCCAACTAGGCGCGCTTCATGATTCCTTAAAAGTAACTCATTGTTGCGTTCAGCAACAAGAAAGCAAGAAATTAACTCAAAATATTTTTAAATTCTTTTTCTCGATACTGCTGCTGCAGGAGCACATTCGAGACATGGAAGGTCAAGAAAGTTTCCCCTAACATATCGGGTTTGAGGAAGTATCACATGATTGTACCTTTCTTCAAAGTCTTTCCACAAATCTGCAAGATCTTTTAATGTGGGATATTCATTTTTCAATCATTCGTCAAGATGACGATGAAGGAAAATTATGGCCTTGACTTTTATCCTTATGGGATGTATTATTTTCAGCCTCAACGGTATCTTCAAGATCCATTGAATCAAGATGGATTTCAACATCTATATCCATGATAAATAATTATTTCCAAATATATCAAGAGCATTATATTCAAGATGAAAGAGATTCGACATAATAAAAATTTGTTACCTGGAGTCTTCCTAAAAATTTGATCAGAGTCTCGTGCTGATAACGTGTTATGAAATAACTAAATAAGAAATATAAAATAAAGAATTATTTAAAATATTTTTTGTTTTAATAAATAATAATATATACTATATCTAAATTTATCTCAAAAATATATGTTAAGAATAAGATTGGAAACGCTGACACGTGATGGTATTTAGGTGTGTCCAAGCGTGTCCGGTGAAGAATTTTTTATTTTTTATTAAGACACGGTTTGGACACAGCAGACACGCATGTCGGACGAGTGTCAGTGAGTGTCGTGTCCAAAATGTGTCCGACACGCGGACACGGCAACTCAGCGAAGTGTCCGTGCTGCATATATATATATAGTAGTAGCGTATGAAAGAAAGAGAGAGAGAAAAGTTTCGTATATAGATAATAGAGAGAAGATTATTGTTATTGATGTGTGTTATACACTGAGATTCAACCTCTATTTATACATGAAATGAGGCTTCATTTTCCACTATCATTAAATGTAATAACTTTGGAAACTTAGCATTTCAATATGAAAAAAGATGAGCCACCTATGGTCATCCACATTATTCTTATCGCAACACATACACCCGTGTTTAGCATTCTTATATTCATTTAAAAAAAACTGTGACAATAATTTAGTGAGCAAACTAGTATTTTTAGTTTTTTACCCATAATAAGGAATAACATTACGAAAATAGAAATTTTTTAAATTAAACTATGAATTTTTTATTCCCATTTTTATGTACGAGTATGATTAACCACTACTAAAATATTTATAAAATAAATCTTATTTTTTATCTTTGAAAAAATCAGTAATTAGATATTGATCCTTCTAATTATTTTTTTAGACATTTCTCTTTTTTTTAATTCCAGATTCAAAGAAAAAATTCTTGACTCTATTAGATTTTTGTCTCTTTCACTCACATTACTTGTTCTATATTCTTCTTTATCTGCACAGTTGCTGGTTCTCTCTTGCACCGTGTTTGTTCTCTATTCCTCACCGCAACACGCTTCCGTTGCCGCCCACTACACTTGGGTCCACCACTTTATTGCTTTCTATTGCCTCTCTGTTCCTCTTCTTCATCAGCGACTCTGATCTCTGTCCTTCTCCCTCCACCTCTGCCTCTGCGACCTAATCTTTTAAGGTTTCATTTTATTTTTATTTTATTTTATTTTTTATCAGCCTGTTTGGACACCTTTAAATGATGAAATTAGAATTTAATTCCATAGTTTGGAACAACTAACTCATTTAATGAGATAGAATTGAATTCCATTATTTGGAATGACTTGTTGATGAATTACATTATTTCTCTAAGATATTTTTACCCCTCAATAAATATTAAGTATAATTTTATTTATCAATTAAATTAGATAATATAATTATATAAATCACTTATAAGTAAAATTGGTCTAACACAACCTCACCAATTAGATCCATCTCACCCATGAAATCATGATAGGTGAAATTTTTTTAAAAATGAGAAATTTAAATTATTTTTAAAAAAAATCAACATCTCATAATTTTTTCATTTTTTTTCTATAATCTTATTTGTGTGTGATTATGACACTCATTTGATATGATCATGTTTTTGTTAAAAAATAATAAAATTAAAAATGAGATAACCCCATAAGCCATAAACATAACAAAGTTTAATTTAAAACAAAATACTCATAATCCATATCAATAAATCAACCTCACATGACCCTCATAGAAGTTTTGAGTTTCCATCACGCTAAACATAACATAAAAGTCTAAATAGTAGAGATTTCATCATACTAAGTATAACATAAAAAAGGAACATTAGTTTAAATCTAAAAACATTGCCACAAATTTCTAAAACTCAAAATCCATTTTTCCCAGACGAAGCTTGACGTGGCGAAAATTGGCGAGTTAAGAAATTATTATAAGAGATGCGTTGCAAGTATAGTTCTCAACCAACCAAAATTTCGCTTATCAATTTAAAAGGATTGTCACAAAATTAGAATTAAAATACTGGGAGTATGAATCCCAGGTCGTCTCCCAATGAATTGCAGAAAGATGTGCTATTTTATTAATCAGATATTTTCTAAAAATGGTTTGAGTTGATAAACAGGAAATTAAATTAGAGAATTTATGTAATTTAAATAAAAACCTTGACCGGGAGTAGATTAGTTGGAAGCCCTATTCTTGTTGGAGCACTCTCAAGATTAATTGATAATTGAGGGTTGTCTGCTTAGTTAGCCTTTACTATGTAAAAGAATGTCAAGCTAGTTGGAAAGCTATTTCTATTTACAAGTTCCAATCCTCTCCCTTTGAAGGGATTGGTGTTAGTGACTAGAGGGCAATCCAACAATAAACCCAATTACAATTTTTCTCTTGAGTGTTCCAACTCAAGGTTCTCCTTTCAATCAACTCCCAATCAAGTTATGGAACTACTCGCTCATTATGAATGTAAACTTCACAACATAAGAAAGGGAAATAAAGAAAGACATGATAAATAATAATCAAAAGATCAATTAAAAATAAAAATAGTTCTTGTATTAATAAATTCTAAAAATAATCCAATAGTAATTCTGAATAAATTGAGGACATGGAAGAGTAAGAGACAAGTAAGGAAAACAAACTAGAATAATGAAGTCTTGGCGGAGGTAATAACTCTTCTCAATATCCCAATCCAAAAAAGCAATAAAAACGAATTCCTAAGAACTATCAATGTGTAGAGAGAAAACCTAGAGGAGAGGTAAAATCAGATCTAAAACTAAAATTATGCGGAATGAATGTTGTCCTCCGGTCTCTGCATGTTTCCTGGCTCTAATCTGCTTTTCTGGGCCGAAAACTGGGTCAAAATAGGGCCCAAAATCGTCCCCAGCGAATTCTGCAGATTCTGCAGATCGCGCACGCCACGCGATCGCGTCATCCAGCGTTTTGCCTTGCCACGCGTGCGCGTCGTCCACGCCTTCGCATCACTTGTGCAGTTTTCAATCCGCGCGGTCGCGTGAGCCATGCGTCCGCGTCACTACAATTTCCTCTATGTCGCGCGGTTGCGTGAGCCATGCATCCGCGTCACTTCTCGCTGGTCATCTCCTCAATTTCTTGTGTTCCTTCCATTTTTGCAAGCTTCCTTTCCAATCTCCAAGTTATTCATGCCCTATAAAGCCTGAAACACTTGACACACAGATCACGGCATCGAATGGGATAAAGGAGAATTAAAATACATAATTAAAAATCTCCAGGAAGCAAGTTTTCAACCATGAAGTATTTTTAGGAAGAAATTATAAATGCATGCTAATCATATGAATAAGTGGGTGAAGATTTGATAAAACCGCACAATTAAGCACAATATAAACCATAAAATAGTGGTTTATCAACCGTCCCACACTTAGTCATTAGCATGTCCTTATGCTTAGTTGAAAGAGATAAAATAAATGAGTGGGAACATGTAAAACTCATGCAATGCAATGCAACCTATATATGTGAATGCAACTATATGATTCTTGTCCACTTGGTCAGAAGTGAATAAGCTCTTCAAGACAATCACAAATCAAATTCCACTAATTCAATTCTTATACAGTAAGAACAGATAAAAATGCAAAAAGGTAGCTCATAAAAGCAGGGAACATAGAACTTAAGCATTGAACCCTCACTGATGATGTATGTATGCTCTAATCTCTCTAGTGTATAGGGTAATCACTCCATCCTTCTCTAATCATGCTTTCTAATTTTTGTTCTTCTCCTAACCAATCAACAACATTTAATATACCAATGCAAACATCATGAGGTCTTTTCAAGGTTGTAATGGGGCCAAGGTATGGGTAAGGGTACATATATGGCTAAGTAAGCTTATAAATTGAATCTTTAATTAACCCAAGCTTTCACCTAATCACACATGTTCCAAATATAACTTCAAGCAAATTTAACACAAAAATTTTGATTAAAATTAGTGAAATTTTGTTCTAAAAATAGGGTCTTAAAAGAAACTTATTGTCTTTTCAATCAAGTAGAACATGCATGCAACTAATCTATTTCTATGCAATCTATCCTATTCTACAAAAGAAAAACTAACTAAATATCCTATTTTATTGGTGTTAGGGAAGAGAATTTACCTCCGGAAGTCAGGTACTGACCGACCTCCCCACACTTAAGGCTTTGCACCGTCCTCGGTGCCATTGTCAGGAACAAGGGTGGGCTGGTAGCAGTATCTCCACAGTCGGGACCGTCATGGCTCCCTGTGCTGGTAAAGGAAGTGGAGTCTGGGGTGTCGGAGTCTCTGTATTTTCCCTTAAGAAGCTCCTTGAGGTGTGTGAATCGGCGCTTGTTACGGCGCTCTCTTAGCTTTGCTTTGTGTTCCTGCCGATCCAACCTTTCAAGTATCTGATGGAGCAGTTGATTGGTTGTAGGTGCTTGTGGTGTTGAAGGAGGAATGTCTTCAGCCTGTTCAGTAGGCTGGTTTGTAGTGGCGGTTGGAGGTCTGATATATTTCCCGTTAGGGACATACTGATCATCCCGTGGAAGCATGGCTTTGGTGTCCCCAGCTCTGTAGGAGACTCCGGCTGCTAAGACAAGAGCTGAGACCAAGGCGGGAAAAGGTAAGTTGCCCGCAATTTGTACGTGTCCCATAGCATTCCGGATGTGTCTTGGTAGGTTCAAAGGTTGATCTGTAAGGATGCACCATAGTAGAACGGCCATGTCTGCAGTGAAGGAGGGCTCGTGAGTGCTCAGAAAGACGTAATGGGACATAATCTGTGCCCATACGCGAGCCTCCAAGGTAAGTGCGGAAGCCAATATTCCCTTAGGACGGGAACGATGGTATCCATAAATCCATCTGCTGCCAGGTAGTGCGATAACTCTGAGAATGGCGTCCCAGTCAAATTGGTACATCTGGCGCTTGAGTGCGGCTTCTTGAAATGCGTCCAGTCCTTCTGGAGTAGGGGGAAGATCCAAAGCTCGTTGAATGGCCTCTTCTGTAATAGGGACTTGCCTCTGACGGACATAGACAGACTGCAGGGTTGGCAGGTGGAAATTAGAGTAGAACTCGACTACCCAAGAAAGATTAACCTACCGTGGCTGTCTCTGAAGGAAACCCCATTGTCTTCGTTCAATTTGCGGCTCAACAAATTCAGCAATACGGGTCGGGAGGATAAGAAGGTATTCATTGTTGTAACTCCTTTCTGCCAGGATGGGGAACATCTGCTCACAGAAACGATTAGGAAATCGCGTAGTGTCCTTTGCTGGGAAGGATTTTTCTTTGTCATCGACCTTTATAATCCTCTTAATTCTTTTTGTTGAGGGTTTAACGGCAGTTGAAGAAGGCTCTGCCACTAATGCTCTTTTTGTTCCTCTCTTCGCTGGTGGTTTAGGAGTAGCTTTCTCTTTACCTTTCTTGGTGGCCATCCTGAAAAGGGAAAAAGGAAAGTAATTTGAATTCAAAGGGATAGAGCAAGGAAGAGGATGGTATAGGAGGTAATCAATGCACATTAAAGATGAATGAAGTTAACACATGGTCATGACTACATGTGAAAAATTATCATGGGGAATATAGTAAGTGCATATGATGACAATTAAATGCAAGGTGTTTATTGGCATGCAGGCAAAGGCATAAGTAGCATAGAACAAGCATTCAATGTCCAAGTTAGATTACCAAGTCTTTCATACTAACAATCTGTTTGTAATGACAATTATATTAAATTAATATGATATGAAAAAGGATTTTGTGAAAAGCAAGCATTTTAGAGTAGTAGTGATGAGCGGATAATTTATACGCTTTTTGGCATTGTTTTTACATAGTTTTCAGTATGATTTAGTTAGTTTTTAGTATATTTTTATTAGTTTTTAATTAAAATTCACATTTCTGGACTTTACTATGAGTTTGTGTGTTTTTCTGTGATTTCAGGTAATTTCTGGCTGAAATTGAGGGACTTGAGCAAAAATCATATTCAGAGGTTGAAGAAGGACTGCAGATGTTGTTGGATTCTGACCTCCCTACACTCAAAGTGGATTTTATGGATCTACAGAACTCCAAATGGCGCGCTCTCAATTGCATTGGAAAGTAGACATTTAGGGCTTTCCAGAAATATATAATAGTATATACTTTGATTGAGGATAGATGACGTAAACTGGCGTTGAACTCCAGTTCCATGCTGCATTCTAGAGTCAAACGCCAGAAACAGGTTACAAACTGGCATTCAACTCCAAGAGAAGCCTCTACACGTGTAAAGCTCAATGCTCAGCCCAAGCACACACCAAGTGGGCCCCAAAAGTAGATTTCTGCATTATTTACTCAATTCTGTAAACCCTAGTAACTAGTTTAGTATAAATAGGACTTTTTACTATTGTATTTACAGCCGGGGGATCTTTGATTAGTTTTATGCTATCTTAGACTTTTGTGAGGGCTGGCCATTCGGCCATGCCTGAATATTTATCACTTATGTATTTTCAACGGTAGAGTTTCTACACACCATAGCTTAAGGTGTGGAGCTCTGCTGTTCCTCAAAGATTAATGCAAAGTACTACTGTTTTTCTATTCAATTCAACTTATTCCACTTCTAAGATATTCATTCGCACCGAGTGCTGGGCGTAGTGACAGACGCAAAAGGATAGTAAATCCTATTCCAATATGATCGAGAACCGACAGATGATTAGCCATGCAGTGACAGCACATTGGACCATTTTCACTGAGAGGACAGGTGGCCATTGACAACGTTGATGCCTAACATACAGCTTGCCATGGAAAGGAGTAGGAAGGATTGGATGAAGATAGCATGAAAGCAGAGGTTCAAAGGGACAAAAGCATCTCTATACGCTTATCTAAAATTCTCACCAATGAATTACATAAGTATCTTTATCCTAGTTTATATTTTATTTATATTTTATTTCTCTTTTACTTATCAATTCATAAAATCAGTTGAATCCGCCTGACTGAGATTTACAAGGTGACCATAGCTTGCTTCAAGCCGACAATCTCCGTGGGATCGACCCTTACTCACGTAAGGTTTATTACTTGGATGACCCAGTGCACTTGCTGGTTAGTTGTACGAAGTTGTGAAACAGAATTAAGAACATGAACGTGCGTATTGAGTTTTTAGCGCCGTTACCAAGGAAGGAATGATCACGATTTCGCACACCAAGTTTTTGGCGCCGTTGCCGGGGATTGTTCGAGTTTGGACAACTGACGGTTTATCTTGTTGCTCATATTAGGTAATTTTATTTTAATTTTAAGCTTTTTATTTTTTATTTTCGAAAAAAATACAAAAAAATTTTTTTTTTCATCTTTTTCGTTTTTCCTAATTAATTTTCGAAAAATCAAAAAAATTTAACAAAATCATAAAATAAAAAATAATTTGATGTTTCTTGTTTGAGTCTAGAGTCAAGTTTTAAGTTTGGTGTCAATTGCATCTTTTTAATTTTCTAAAAATTATTTTCGAAAATTTCATGCATTGCATTCTTCATGATCTTCAAGTTGTTCTTGGCCAGTCTTCTTGTTTGATCTTCATATTTTCTTGTTTTGTGTCTTTTCTTGTTTTTCATATGCATTCTTGAATTATTAATGTCTAAAGAATAAAAATCTTTAAGTTTGGTGTCTTGCATGTTTTTCTTTTCTTGAAAATTTTCAAAAATAAGTCTTGATGTTCATCTTGATCTTCAAAGTGTTCTTGGTGTTCATCTTAACATTCATAATGTTCTTGCATACATTAGTTGTTTTGATTCATAATTTTCATGATTTGTTTCAATTTTGTGTTTTTCTCTTTCATCATTAAAAAATAAAAAAAATATCTTTATCTTATTTCACTCATAAATTTCGAAAATTTGAGTTGACTTTTTGAAAACTTTTTAAAATTTAGTTGTTTCTTATGAGTCAAGTCAAATTTTCAATTTAAAAACCTTATCTTTTTCAAATCTTTTTCAAAAAAAAAATCAAAGCTTTTTCATTTTTCTTTCACAATTTTCGAAAATTTCAAATTAATTTTCAAAATATTTTTCTTATTTTTATTTCATATTTTCGAATTTAATACCAACATTTAATATGATTGATTCAAAAATATTAAGTTGTTACTTGCCTATTAAGAAAGGTTCAATCTTTAAATTTTAAAATCATATCTTTTTGTTTCTTGTTAGTCAAGTAATCAACTTTAGTTTTCAAAATTAAATCTTTTCAATTCCTTATCATATCTTTTTAAAATTGATTTTCAAATCTCTTTCAATCAATCTTATCTTTTTGTTTCAATCATATCTTTTTCAAATTCAATCATATCCTTTTCAAAAACAAATTTCAAATCTCTTTCAATCAATCTTATCTTTTTGTTTCAATCATATCTTTTTCAATTTCAATCATATCCTTTTCAAAAACAAATTTCAAATCTCTTTTAATCAATCATATCTTTTTGTTTCAATCATATCTTTTTCAAAACTGCCCAACTAACTCTCTACCTTTAATTTTCGAAAATTCCTTCCCTCCTTTTGAAAATTTCGTTTTAATTAACTAATTATTTTAATTTAATTTAATTTCAATTTTAATTTTCGAATTTTAAATTTAAATTTAAAATATTTTTATTTTATTTTGTTAAAATTTTCAAATTCTTCTCTCATCTCTAATCTCCTTCTATTTATTTATTCATCCATTAACACTTCTATCCTCACCCTTGTGTTTGGATTCTCATCTTTTCCTTCTTCTATTCTTACTCTCTTCTACTCATATAAAGGAATCTCTATACTGTGACATAGAGGATTCCATATTTTCTTTTCTGCTTTTTCTTCTTTTTCATATGAGCAGGAACAAGGATAAGAACATTCTTGTTGAAGCTAATCCTGAACCTGAAAGGACTCTGAAGAGGAAGCTAAGGGAAGCTAAAGCACAACTCTCTGGAGAAAATCTGACAGAAATTTTCGAAAAAGAAGAAGATATGGCCGAAAATAATAACAATGCAAGAAGGATGCTTGGTGACTTCACTGCACCTAATTCCAATTTACATGGAAAAAGCATCTCAATCCCTGCCATTGGAGCAAACAATTTTGAGCTTAAACCTCAATTAGTTTCTCTGATGCAACAGAACTACAAGTTTCATGGACTTTCATCTGAAGATCATTTTCAGTTCTTAACTGAGTTCTTGTAGATCTGTGATACTGTTAAGACCAATGGGGTTGATCCCGAGGTCTACAGGCTTATGCTTTTCCCGTTTGCTGTAAGAGACAGAGCTAGAGTATGGTTGGACTCTCAACCTAAAGATAGCCTGAACTCTTGGGATAAGCTGGTCACGGCTTTCTTAGCCAAGTTCTTTCCTCCTCAAAAGTTTAGTAAGCTTAGAGTGGATGTTCAAACCTTCAGACAGAAAGAAGGTGAATCCCTCTATGAAGCTTGGGAGAGATATAAGCAACTGACCAAAAAGTGCCCTTCTGACATGCTTTCAGAATGGACCATTCTGGATATATTCTATGATGGTCTATCTGAACTATCAAAGATGTCATTGGACCATTCTGCAGGTGGATCCATTCACCTAAAGAAAACATCTGTAGAAGCTCAAGAACCCATTGACATGGTTGCTAATAACCAGTTCATGTACACTTCTGAGAGGAATCCTGTAAGTAATGGGACGCCTCAGAAGAAGGGAGTTCTTGAAATTGATACTCTGAATGCCATACTGGCTCAGAACAAAATATTGACTCAGCAAGTCAATATGATTTCTCAGAGTCTGAATGGAATGCAAGCTGCATCCAACAGTACTCAAGAGGCATCTTCTGAAGAAGAAGCTTATGATCCTGAGAACCCTGCAATAGCAGAGGTGAATTACATGGGTGAACCCTATAGAAACACCTATAATCTCTCATGGAGAAATCACCCAAATCTCTCATAGAAGGATCAACAAAAGCCTCAACAAGGCTTTAATAATGGTGGAAGAAACAAGTTTAGCAATAGCAAGCCTTTTCCATCATCCACTCAGCAAAAGACAGAGAGTTCTGAGCAGACCCCATCTAGCTTGGCAAACATAGTCTCTGATCTATCTAAGGCCACTCTAAATTTCATGAATGAAATAAGGTCCTCCATTAGAAATTTAGAAGCACAAGTGGGCCAGCTGAGTAAAAGAATCACTGAAACCCCTCCTAGTACTCTCCCAAGCAATACAGAAGAAAATCCAAAAGGAGAGTGCAAGGCCATTGAATTGATCATCATGGCCGAACCTACAAGGGAGGGAGAGGACATGAACCTCAGTGAGGAAGACCTCCTGGGACGTCCAGAGATCAATAAGGAGTTTCCCTCTGAGGACCTGAAGGAATCTGAGGCTCATCTAGAGACCATAGAGATTCCATTGAACCTCCTTATGCCATTCATGAGCTCTGATGAATATTCTTCTTCTGAAGAGAATGAAGATGTTATTGAAGAGCAAGTTGCCAAGTACCTTGGTGCAATCATGAAGCTGAATGCCAAATTATTTGGTAATGAGACTTGAGAAGATGAACCTCCCTTGCTCATCAATGAACTGAGTGATCTGGATCAACTGACATTGTCTCAGAAGAAATAGGATCCTGGAAAGTTCTTAATACCTTGTACCATAGGCACCATGACCTTTGAGAAGGCTCTATGTGACCTTAGGTCAGGGATAAACCTCATGCCACTCTCTGTAACGAAGAAACTGGGAATCTTTGAGGTGCAAGCTGCCAGAATCTCATTAGAGATGGCAGACAACTCAAGAAAACAGGCTTATGGACAAGTAGAGGACGTGTTAGTAAAGGTTGAAGGCGTTTACATCCTTGCTGATTTCATAATCCTAGACACTGGGAAGGATGAGGATGAATCCATCATCCTTGAAAGACCCTTCCTAGCCACAGCAAGAGCTGTGATTGTTGTGGACAGAGGAGAGTTGGTCCTTCAACTGAATGAGGACTACCTTGTGTTTAAAACTCAAGGATCTCCTTCTGTAACCATGGAGAGGAAGCATGAAAAACTTCTCTCACTGCAGAGTCAACCAAAGCCCCCACGGTCAAACTCTAAGTTTTGTGTTGGGAGGCCACAACCAAACTCTAAGTTTGGTGTTGAACCCCCACAACCAAACTCTAAGTTTGGTGTTGGGAGGTTCCAACCTTGCTCTGAACATCTGTGAGGCTCCATGAGAGCTCACTGTCAAGCTATTGACATTAAAGAAGCGCTTGTTGGGAGGCAACCCAATGTTATTTAATCATTTTTTATTTTATTTTCTCTTTGTTATTTCATGTTTATTAGGTTGATGATCATGTGGAGTCACAAAAACTACTGAAAAATCGAAAACAAAATAAAAAACAGCATTGAAAATAGCACACCCTGGAGGAAGGGCTTACTGGCGTTTAACGCCAGAACAGAGCATGAAAATGGCGTTAAACGCCAGAAACAAGCAGCAGTCTGGCGTTTAAACGCCAGGATTGCACCCAGAGGAAAGCTGGCATTAAACGCCAGAAACAAGCATCAGACTGGCGTTTAACGCCAGAAACATGCACCATACTGGCGTTCAACGCCAGAAACATGCTATAGACTGGCGTTGAATGCCCAAAACAAGCAAGGAAGTGGCGTTTAACACCAGAAACATGCTGCAATCTGGTGTTAAACGCCAGGATTGCATATATAGGGCGTTTTACATGTCTAAAAGGTGCAGGGATGAGAAATTCTCAAACACTTCAAGATCTGTGGACCCCACAGGATCTTCACCTACTTCTTCTCTCCTCTTCACACCTTCCCATAACTCTCTTCCCCAAATACCCCTCACCAATCAACTCAATCACTCTTCCCCATCACCTCTTCACCAATCACATCCATCCTCTCTTCCCCAAAAACCCCACCTACCTTTAAATTCAAAATAATTTCCCTCCCAAACCCAACCCTAAATGGCCGAACCCTAAACCCCTCCCCACTCCTATATAAACCCCTCATTCCCTCTTCATTTTCACACAACAAAACCCTCTCTTCTTCCCCTTGGCCGAAACCATCTCTCTCTCTCTCTCTCTCTCTCTCTCTTCTCCATTTTTCTTCTTCTTCTACTTCTTTCTTTCTTCTTTTGCTCGGGGACGAGCAACCATTTTAAGTTAGGTGTGGTAAAAGTATAGCTTTTTGTTTTTTCATAACCACTCATGGTACCTAAGGCCGAGAAACCTCTAGAAAGAGGAAAGGGAAGGCAATTGCCTCCACCTCTGAGTCATGGGAGATGGAGAGATTCATCTCTAAGGTCCATCAAGACCACTTCTATGAAGTTGTGGCCAAGAAGAAAGTGATCCCTGAGGTTCCTTTCAAACTCAAAAAGAATGAGTATCCGGAGATCCGACTTGAGATTCAAAGAAGAGGTTGGGAAGTTCTCACTAACCCCATTCAACAAGTCGGGATCTTAATGGTTCAAGAGTTCTATGCAAATGCATGGATCACTAGGAACCATGATCAAAGTGTGAACCCAAATCCAAAGAATTGGCTCACCATGGTTCGGGGGAATTACTTAGATTTCAGTCTGGAAAATGTAAGGTTGGCGTTCAACTTGCCAATGATGGAAGAAAACGCACGCCCCTACACTAGAAGAGTCAACTTTGATCAAAGGTTGGACCAAGTCCTCATGGACATATGTGTGGAAGGAGCTCAATAGAAAATTGACTCAAAAGGCAAGCCGGTTCAACTAAGAAGGCTTGACCTCAAACCAGTAGCTAGAGGATGGTTGGAGTTCATTCAACGCTCAATCATTCCTACTAGCAACCGGTCTGAAGTTACTGTAGACCGGGCCATCAGGATCCATAGTATCATGATTGGGGAGGAAGTGAAAGTTTATGAGATCATACCTCAAGAAATCTACAAGGTGGTTGACAAGTCCTCTAATTTGGCAAGGTTAGCCTTTCCTCACCTCATTTGCCACCTCTGCAATTAGGCTGGAATTGACATAGAGGGAGACATCATCATTGAAGAGGATAAGCCCATTACTAAGAAAAAGATGGAGCAAACAAGAGATCATGGACCTCAACATGAGCATGAGGAGATTCCTCACCATGAAATCCCTGAGATGCCTCAGGGGATGCACTTTCCTCCACAGAATTATTGGGAGCAAGTCAACACTTTCCTAGGAGAATTAAGTTCCAACATGGGACAACTAAGGGTGGAGCATCAAGAGCACTCCATCATCCTCCATGAAATTAGAGAAGATCAAAGAGCTATGAGAGAGGAGCAAGAAAGACAAGGAAGAGACATAGAGGAGCTCAAGAGCACTATTGGTTCTTCAAGAAGAGGAAGACGCCACCCTCACTAAGGTGGACTCATTCTTTAATCTCCTTGTTTATTTATTTTCCTGTTTTTTTTATTTTTAAGCTTTATGATTATTTATATTTGTGTCTTATTACATGATCATTAGTGTCTAAGTGTCTATGCCTTAAAGTTATGAATATGAATCCATCACCTCTCTTAAATGAAAACTGTTCTAAAAACAAAAGAACAAGAAGTACATGGTTTCGAATTCATCCTTGAAACTAGTTTAATTATTTTGATGTGGTGACAATACTTTTTATTTTCTGAATGAATGCTTGAACAGTGCATATGTCTTTTGAAGTTGATGTTTATGAATGTTAAATATGTTGGCTCTTGAAGAATAAGGAAAAAGGAGAAATGTTATTTGATAATTTGAAAAATCATAAAAATGATTCTTAAAGCAAGAAAAAGCAGTGAATACAAAAGCTTGCAGAAAAAAAAAGAGAGAAAAGAAAAAAAATAGCGAAAAAAGAAAGAAAAAGAAAAAGCAAGCAGAAAAAGCCAAAAGCTCTTTAAACCAAAAGGCAAGAGCAAAAAGCCAATAGCCCTTAAAACCAAAAGGCAAGGGTAATAAAAAAGATCCAAGGCTTTGAGCATCAGTGGATAGGAGGGCCTAAAGGAATAAAATCTTGGCCTAAGCGACTAAACCAAGCTGTCCCTAACCATGTGCTTGTGGCGTGAAGGTGTCAAGTGAAAACTTGAGACTGAGCGGTTAAAGTCGAGGTCCAAAGCAAAAATAGAGTGTGCTTAAGAACCCTAGACACCTCTAATTGAGGACTTTAGCAAAGCTGAGTCACAATCTGAAAAGGTTCACCCAATTATGTGTCTGTGGCATTTATGTATCCGGTGGTAATACTGGAAAACAAAGTGCTTAGGGCCATGGCCAAGACTCATAAAGTAGCTGTGTTTAAGAATCAACATACTGAACTAGGAGAATCAATAACACTATCTGAATTCTAAGTTCCTATAGATGCCAATCATTCTGAACTTCAATGGATAAAGTGAGATGCCAAAACTATTCAAGAGGCAAAAAGCTACAAGTCCCGCCCATCTGATTGGAGCTAAGTTTCATTGATATTTTGGAATTTATAGTATATTCTCTTCTTTTTATCCTATTTGATTTTCAGTTGCTTGGGGACAAGCAACAATTTAAGTTTGGTGTTGTGATGAGCGGATAATTTATACGCTTTTTGGCATTGTTTTTACATAGTTTTCAGTATGATTTAGTTAGTTTTTAGTATATTTTTATTAATTTTTAATTAAAATTTACATTTCTAGACTTTACTATGAGTTTTTGTATTTTTCTGTGATTTCAGGTAATTTCTGGATGAAATTGAGGGACTTGAGCAAAAATTATATTCAGAGGTTGAAGAAGGACTGCAGATGTTGTTGGATTCTAACCTCCCTACACTCAAAGTAGATTTTCTAGATCTACAGAGCTCCAAATGGCGCGCTCTCAATTGCGTTGGAAAGTAGACATCCAGGGCTTTCCAGCAATATATAATAGTCTATACTTTGATTAAGGATAGACGACGTAAACTGGTGTTGAACGCCAGTTCCATGCTGCATTATGGAGTCAAACGCCAGAAACAGGTTGCAAAGTGGAGTTAAACGCCAGAAACAGGTTACAAACTGGCGTTCAACTCCAAGAGAAGCCTCTACACGTGTAAAGCTCAATGCTCAGCCCAAGCACACACCAAGTGAGCCCCAGAAGTGGATTTCTGCATTATTTACTCAATTCTGTAAACCCTAGTAACTAGTTTAGTATAAATAGGACGTTTTACTATTGTATTTACAGCCAGGGGATCTTTGATTAGTTTTATGATATCTTAGACTTTTGTGAGGGCTGGCCATTCGGCCATACTTGAACATTTATCACTTATGTATTTTCAACGGTAGAGTTTCTACACACCATAGCTTAAGGTGTGGAGCTCTACTGTTCCTCAAAGATTAATGCAAAGTACTACTGTTTTTCTATTCAATTCAACTTATTCCGCTTCTAAGATATTCATTCGTACTTCAATATGATGGATGTAATGATCGTGACAGTCATCATCATTCTCAACTTATGAACGCGTGCCTGACAACCACTTCCGTTCTACCTTAGATTGAATGGATATCTCTTGGATATCTAATACAGGGGACCGAGTCCGAGTTATTAGTGTCTTCGTGGTATAAGTTAGAACCCATGGACGGCCATTCTTGAGAATCCGGAAGTCTAAACCTTATCTGTGGTATTCCGAGTAGGATTCAGGAATTGAATGACTGTGACGAGCTTCAAACTCGCGAGTGCTGGGCGTAGTGACGGATGCAAAAGGATAGTAAATCCTATTCCAATATGATCGAGAACCGACAGATGATTAGCCATGCAGTGACAGCGCATTGGACCATTTTCACTGAGAGGACAGGTGGCCATTGACAATGGTGATGCCTAACATACAGCTTGCCATGGAAAGGAGTAGGAAGGATTGGATGAAGACAGCAGGAAAGCAGAGGTTCAGAGGGACAAAAGCATCTCTACACGCTTATCTGAAATTCTCACCAATGAATTACATAAGTATCTCTATCCTAGTTTATATTTTATTTATATTTTATTTCTCTTTTACTTATCAATTCATAAAATCAGTTGAATCCGCCTGACTGAGATTTACAAGGTGACCATAGCTTGCTTCAAGCCGATAATCTCCGTGGGATCTACCCTTACTCACGTAAGGTTTATTACTTGGACGACCCAGTGCACTTGCTAGTTAGTTGTACGAAGTTGTGAAACAGAATTAAGAACATGAACGTGCGTATTGAGTTTTTAGCGCCGTTACCAAGGAAGGAATGATCACGATTTCGCACACCAAGTAGGATAAAAGATATCGCAAACAGTGCATAATGGCATACGGACATTTTCACAAACACATAGCATGCATGGTAAATAAGCTATTGAAAGTATTAAATTGAACATGCAAGCAACCCTTTTAAAAAGTAATATATAATTGTCAAACAATTCCTGAATAATTCACAAGAAAATCATAGGAAAGAATAGTGATCCAAATAAATTTCCAACACCAAATAAAAGAGAAAGAAAGAAAAAGAAAACATGAATAATGAAGGTAAAAGGAGAAGAAAAAGATAACATAAAAACAAGAATAGAAAAGTAAGGAGGAAAGAAGAAAAGAAAAACCTTGTTAATGGTGGTGAGAGAGAGAAAAATTAGAGAGTGAGAAATGAGGAAGAAGGAGGAAGGAAGAAATAAGGAGGGAAAAGAAAAAATAGGAATTGGGGAAGAGAAAGATAAGATACTTTGGCAGATTAGGGTGAGCTGTGCGGCGCAAGCGACGCGGACGCGTGGGATACGCGTTCGCGCGAATTGCGCTTAAACGAATCGACGCGGTCGCGTCGGTCACGCGGTCGCGTGACATGATCGGTGCGAGTGGTGCGAGGGCAGCCTCATACTCGCACAACTCTCTGTTCAAAACTTATTATTGCCAAGTATTTGGGTGACGCGGTCGCGTGGTGGACGCGATCGCTTGGATGGCCAATTTTGGGAGATGACGCGGACGCGTGGGGCACGCGTTCGCGTGGTAGGGACTGTGCGTGCAGCGCCAGTCCAGCACCACTCTAGCACGACTTTCGGCCATACACCCTTTTTGACGTCGATTTTCAGGTCACGCATCTGCGTGGGTGACGCGGACGCGTCGGCAACGCGGTCACGTGGGGCGATTTGTGCCAAAGGCACGCCTCCAGCCACACTCTCGCGTGACTTTCTGTTTGATTTCTTATTCTCTCTGAGCCTCCTGCGACGCAGACGCATCGCCGACGCGTCCATGTCGCGTGCTCTCCTTTTTTTTAAATAAAAAAATGCAAATGCAGATGCAAACTAAATGTACTAATAATGAGAAGAGTTATTGAAAAAGAAAACTAAGAATAAAGAAAGGAACGATCATACCATGGTGGGTTGTCTCCCACCCAGCACTTTGCTTTAACGTCCTTAAGTTGGACGCTCCACTAGCTCAATCTTCTGCTGTGGGTGGATCTTCCAAGAGGAAGATCTCTAGCTCCTTGTTTTTCTTCATCTTCTCGCCATGATATAGCTTTAAACGATGTCCATTAACTTTGATGAATTCAGAGCTTGAAGGATGACTTAAGTGAAAAACTTTGTACGGCTCAGCCTTCTCTACTCTATATGGACCTTCCCACCTTGATCTCAATTTGCCTGGCATGAGCCTTAGTCTAGATTTGTAAAGGAGGACTAAGTCCCCAGGTTGGAACTCTCTCCTCTTGATGTGCTTATCATGTACAACCTTCATCTTTTCCTTGTACAGCCTTGAGTTCTCATAAGCTTCTAGGCGAAGGCTTTCCAATTCTTGCAATTGCAACTTCTTTTCAGCTCCGGCTTTCTCAAATCCCATGTTGCTTTCCTTTACTACCCAAAAGGCTTTATGCTCTACTTCAACTGGGAGATGACAGGCTTTTCTATAAACTAAGCGGAAGGGACTCATCCCAATGGGTGTCTTGTATGCTGTTCTGTATGCCCAAAGTGCATCTTGTAGCCTGGTGCTCCAGTCTCTTCTATGAGGTTTGACTATCTTCTGCAATATACGCTTTATCTCTCTGTTTGATACCTCGACTTGCCCATTAGTCTGAGGGTGGTAGGCTGTTGCTACTTTATGAATTATCCCATGCTTCTTCAGTAATCCTGTTAGTCTCCTGTTACAGAAATGGGTGCCTTGATCGCTCACGATTGCTCGTGGTGATCCAAAGCGACAAATAATATGGTTTCTAACAAAGGAAACAACAGTGTTAGCATCATCAGTGCGGGTAGAAATTGCTTCCACCCATTTGGAAACATAATCCACGGCTAACAAAATAAAAAAATAACCATTATAATTTGGGAATGGACCCATGAAGTCAATGCCCCAAACATAAAAAATTTTACAGAAAAGTATAATCTGTTGAGGCATCTCATCCCTCTTAGATATATTACCAAATTTTTGGCATGGGAAACAAGATTTACAAAATTCAGCAGCGTCTCTAAAAAGAGTGGGCCACCAGAATCCACAGTCTAAGATTTTTCTAGCTGTTCTTTGAAGGCCAAAATGTCCTCCACTCTCAGATGAGTGACAGGCCTCTAAAATGGACTGGAATTCTGATTGAGGCACACACCGTCTAATTACCTGGTCAGCGCCACATCTCCATAAATACGGGTCATCCCATATATAATATTTAGACTCACTTTTTAACTTGTCTCTTTGATGCTTAGTAAAGTTTGGAGGAAAAGTGCGGCTAACTAGATAATTAGCTACAGGTGCATACCAAGGGACTACCTCAGATACTGCTTGCAGGTTATCAAATGGGAAATTATCAGCTATAGGAGTGGTGTCATCTTTAATGTGCTCAAGGCGACTCAAGTGGTCCGCCACTAAATTCTAGTTACCACTCCTATCCTTAATTTCTAAATCAAATTCTTGTAGAAGCAGTATCCAACGTATAAGCCTTGGCTTGGATTCCTTTTTAGCTAATAAATACTTTAGAGCTGCGTGGTCTGAGTACACTACTACCTTCGTACCAAGTAAATAGGCTCAGAATTTATACAGAGCGAAAACAATAGCAAGAAGCTCTTTCTCAGTAGTAGTGTAATTAGACTGAGCGGCGTCTAAAGTCTTAGACGCATAAGCAATTACAAAGGGGTCCTTACCTTCACGCTGAGCCAGTGTTGCTCCTACTGCATGGTTAGAAGCATCGCACATGATTTTAAATTGCTGGCTCCAGTCAGGTCCTCTCACAATTGGAGCTTGAGTCAGGGCAGTCTTCAGCTTATCAAACGCTTGTTTGCAATCCTCACTGAACTCGAACTCAATATCTTTCTGTAGTAATCTGGATAAGGAAAGTGCTACCTTACTAAAGTCCTTAATGAATCTTCGGTAAAAACTTGCATGGCCAAGGAACGAATGGACTTTCCTCACAGAGGAGGGGTAAGGCAAACTAGAAATAACATCCACTTTTGCTGGATCTACAGAAATGCCAGTATTAGACACAACATGTCCTAGTACAATCCCTTGTCTAACCATAAAGTGACATTTTTCAAAATTCAATACAAGGTTTGTATGGACACATCTATCTAATACTCTAGATAAACTATCCAAGCAAAGGCTAAAAGAATCACCATAAACGCTAAAATCATCCATAAAAACCTCCATACAGTCCTCAATGGGATCAGAGAAAAGACTCATCATGCACCTTTGGAAAGTAGCTGGTGCATTGCACAAGCCAAAGGGCATTCTCTTATAAGCATAAGTGCCAAAAAGACAGGTAAAAGTAGTCTTTTCTTGATCTTCAGGAGCTATATGGATTTGAAAATAGCCTGTATAACCATCTAAGAAACAATAATGGGATTTACCTGATAGGCGATCAAGCATCTGATCAATGAATGGCAAGGGGTAATGATCCTTGCAAGTGGCTTGGTTAAGACGCCTATAGTCAATGCAAACTATCCATGAATTCTGCACTCTAGTTGTCAGAAGCTCTCCATGCTCATTTCTTATTGTTGTGATTCCAAACTTTTTGGGCACCACTTGTACTGGGCTGACCCATTCGCTATCTGAGATGGGGTAAATAATATCTGCTTCAAGTAGCCTGGTCACTTCTTTCTTGACAACTTCTAAGATGGTGGGATTCAGTCTTCTCTGAGGTTGACGGACAGGCTTTTCTCCCTCTTCTAGGAATATTCTATGCTCACAAACTTGAGGGATGATGCCTACTATATCCGCCAGGCTCTATCCAGTTACTTTCTTGTGTTTCCTCAGCACATTGAGTAACTATTCTTCTTATTGGGCAGTGAGTTCCCTTGCAATGATAACTGGAAACTTCTGCTTGTCCTCAAGGTAAGCATACTAGAGGTGTGGAGGGAGGGGCTTTAATGCCAATTTCTGCTCATGATCAGGCTCTGGATTACTTGGGGCTGGTGATAATGGCAAAGTGCCCTCATTGTCCTCCAAGAGTGTCCCCACACTTGGACCTTGCCCTGTGTATTTCTCTTCTAACTCCTCCTGATGAACTTCAGCCACGATTTCATCTATGATGTCATATTGGGAGATAGAAAGGTCATCTGGAGGGTGCCTCAAAGCTCCATTTAAACTGAATTTCACGATTCTGCCATCTATTTCAAAGGAATAGGTTCCGGAAAATGCGTCCAGCTTGATCTTTGAAGTCTTCAGGAATGGTCTTCCAAGCAAGATTGATGATGGCCTTCCCGAGTCATTAGGGGGCATTTCTAGAATGTAGAAGTCAATGGGAAATGTGAGTCCCTTTATGCTCATTAATACATCTTCAGCAACTCCAACCACTGTAATAATGCTTTTATCTACTAACACAAAACGAGCTGCCGACCTTTTTAAGGGAGGGAGCCTCAAAGTATCATATATAGACAAAGGCATTATACTAACACATGCTCCTAGATCACACATGCAGTCAGAAAATATCACACCACCAATAGTACAATTAACCATACATGGACCTGGATCACTACACTTTTCAGGTATACCTCCCTTTAAAGCAGATATAGAACTACCTAAAGGAATAGTTTCTAATTCATTAATTTTGTCTTTATGTATACATAAATCTTTTAGAAACTTTGCGTATTTAGGTACCTGCTGAATAACATCAAAAAGGGGAACAGTTACCTCAACCTTTTTGAATATCTCTACCATTTTGGGATCAAGTTCCATCTACTTCCTGGGCTTCCTTGTAATTTGTGGAAATGGAATAGGGAGGGCGTTTACTGCAGGGTCTGCCTCCTTAGGTGCTTCCTTCTGTGGTTGATCTTCTACTTCTTTAACCATGTCTTGTATGTCCTCTTCCTCTTCAGCATCCTCTACTTCTACCACCTCTTTAGCTGAGGCGTGTTCTAATGGGATTGGCTCCTCCTGATTCCTCTCTTGCAGTGTGGTTTCGGACCTTAGGATGATGGCATTGATGCCACCCTTTGGATTGGGTAAGGGTTGAGAAGGAATTCCACTGGAGCTTGCCTGTTGAGTGTTTGAAATATTGGGTGGTGCTAGCTGAGAGATGAGAGCTTGTATAGCAGATGCTAGGCCATTAAGTGAACTTTCCATGTTCCTTTGTCCTTGTGCAATGGATTGAAGAGCCTCGTCACTCGGAGAGGAATTTGATTGAGTGATCTGCGGGACTTGTTGTTGGTTGTGCTGTGGTCCTTGGGGTTGCCTCAGGTGAGGTGCTCTGTAAGGCTGGTTCTGGTTCTGCTACCTGTTGTTGTTATTATTCCACCTCTGATATCCTTGATTGTCTCTGCCTCCTCTGTTATTGTTGTCCCTCCGATTCTGGTTAGAGTTATCTCTCCAACCTTGGTTAGAACTGTCCTGCCATCCATGGTTGTAACTGCCACCTTGATTGTACCCTTGGTTGGGGCTGTCATAGAAGTTATGAGTGGCTGCCATAGTGTTGTCTTCCTGCTGAAGCTGCGGACATTCATCAGTATAATGGCTGTAATCAGCACAGATCCCACACACTCTCTGTGGGACTAACTGTTGGCTTTGCTGTGCTTGTTATTGACTCAACTGCATCTGCTTCAGTAAGTTGGTCATCTCACATATACTCTGAGTCAGAGCAGTAGTCTCTTTGCTAGAAGATACCTCTGCAACAGCTTTTGAACAGCCTTGTTTCTTCCTATGATTCCGAGTAGATTCAGCTAAGTCGCTGATCAATTGCCATGCCTCATCAGTGGTCTTGTACTTTTTCATAGACTCATTGCTAGCACTTTCCAATGTGGTCTTATCTTGGGGCCTCATGCCCTGTGTGACGTAGCCGAGCAACACTATCTTATCAATCATATGGTGGGGACATGCTTCCAGAAGGTTGTTGAAGTGCTCCCAGTATTCGTAAAGAGTCTCGGATTTGTCCTGAACAATCATGGAAATGTCTTTTCTCAGTTTATCAGTAACTTCAGCTGGGAAGAATTTTTCTAAAAATTCTCTTCTAAGCGTATCCCAGTCAGAAATAGTTGCTGCGGGTTGAGTGTAGTACCACTCTCTCGCCTTTCCCTCAAGAGAGAACGGGAAAGCTTTCAACAGAATAGAAGTTTCATCTGCACCATCGCGCCTGACAATAGAACAGGCTGCTTGGAAATCCCTCAGGTGCTTGATAGGCTCTTGAGCAGGTAAGCCATGAAACTTAGGCATCAAATTGAGCAGTGCAGTCTTTATTTCAAAGTCTGTAGCTACTGTTGGGTGATGCACTTGAAATGGTTGCATTGTGAAATCAGGAGCTCCAGCCTCCTGGATAGTAATTCTTCTAGGTGCTACCATGTCACCTGCACGTGAATCAA
>NC_029785.2:58940729-58948798 GCF_000816755.2 Arachis ipaensis
TTGTTGTTGTCCCTCCAATTCTGGTTAGAATTGTCCTGCCATCCATGGTTGTAATTGCCACCTTGATTGTACTCTTGGTTGGGGCGGTCATAGAAGTTATGTGTGGTTGCCACGGTGTTGTCTTCCTGCTGGAGCTGCGGACATTCATCAGTATAATGGCTGTAATCAGCACAGATCCCACACACTCTCTGTGGGACTAACTGTTGGCTTTGCTGTGCTTGTTATTGACTCAACTGCATCTGCTTCAGTAAGTTGGTCATCTCACATATACTCTGAGTCAGAGCAGTAGTCTCTTTGCTAGAAGATACCTCTGCAACAGCTTTTGAACAGCCTTGTTTCTTCCTATGATTCCGAGTAGATTCAGCTAAGTCGCTGATCAATTGCCATGCCTCATCAGTGGTCTTGTACTTTTTCATAGACTCATTGCTAGCACTTTCCAATGTGGTCTTATCTTGGGGCCTCATGCCCTGTGTGACGTAGCCGAGCAACACTATCTTATCAATCATATGGTGGGGACATGCTTCCAGAAGGTTGTTGAAGTGCTCCCAGTATTCGTAAAGAGTCTCGGATTTGTCCTGAACAATCATGGAAATGTCTTTTCTCAGTTTATCAGTAACTTCAGCTGGGAAGAATTTTTCTAAAAATTCTCTTCTAAGCGTATCCCAGTCAGAAATAGTTGCTGCGGGTTGAGTGTAGTACCACTCTCTCGCCTTTCCCTCAAGAGAGAACGGGAAAGCTTTCAACAGAATAGAAGTTTCATCTGCACCATCGCGCCTGACAATAGAACAGGCTGCTTGGAAATCCCTCAGGTGCTTGATAGGCTCTTGAGCAGGTAAGCCATGAAACTTAGGCATCAAATTGAGCAGTGCAGTCTTTATTTCAAAGTCTGTAGCTACTGTTGGGTGATGCACTTGAAATGGTTGCATTGTGAAATCAGGAGCTCCAGCCTCCTGGATAGTAATTCTTCTAGGTGCTACCATGTCACCTGCACGTGAATCAACTGAATCAGTAGAACGGGGGCTTGTTTCTTCCTCAAGTGACGTTTTAGATCCGCCCTCAGAGAGGACTAAACGACGCCGAGCTTGCCTTATACGTGAAATAGTTCTTTCAATCTCAGGATCAAATACTGGCAAGCTTGGATCAGGAAGTGAACGCGTCATTTAACGAAAGAAACATGCAGCTCATAGTAACAAAAATAAAATAAAATGCAAATAAATAAATTCCAATCAATAACTTAGCACTCTATTGCAACTCCTCGGCAACGGCGCCAAAAATTGACGTGGCGAAAATTGGCGAGTTAAGAAATTATTATAAGAGATGCGTTGCAAGTATAGTTCTCAACCAACCAAAATTCCGCTTATCAATTTAAAAGGATTGTCACAAAATTAGAATTAAAATACTGGGAGTATGAATCCCAGGTCGTCTCCCAACGAGTTGCAGAAAGATGTGCTATTTTATTAATCAGATATTTTCTAAAAATGGTTTGAGTTGATAAACAGGAAATTAAATCAGAGAATTTATGTAATTTAAATAAAAACCTTGATCGGGAGTAGATTAGTTGGAAGCCCTATTCTTGTTGGAGCACTCTCAAGATTAATTGATAATTGAAGGTTGTCTGCTTAGTTAGCCTTTACTATGTAAAGGAATGTCAAGCTAGTTGGAAAGCTATTTCTATTCACAAGTTCCAATCCTCTCCCTTGAAAGGGATTGGTGTCAGTGACTAGAGGGCAATCCAACAATAAACCCAATTACAATTTTTCTCTTGAGTGTTCCAACTCAAGGTTCTCCTTTCAATCAACTCCCAATCAAGTTATGGAACTACTCGCTCATTATGAATGTAAACTTCACAACATAAGAAAGGGAAATAAAGAAAGACATGATAAATAATAATCAAAAGATCAATTAAAAATAAAAATAGTTCTTGTATTAATAAATTCTAAAAATAATCCAATAGTAATTCTGAATAAATTGAGGACATGGAAGAGTAAGAGACAAGTAAGGAAAACAAACTAGAATAATGAAGTCTTGGCGGAGGTAATAACTCTTCTCAATATCCCAATCCAAAAAAGCAATAAAAACGAATTCCTAAGAACTATCAATATGTAGAGAGAAAACCTAGAGGAGAGGTAAAATCAGATCTAAAACTAAAATTATGCGGAATGAATGTTGTCCTCCGGTCTCTGCATGTTTTCTGGCTCTAATCTGCTTTTCTGGGCCGAAAACTGGGTCAAAATAGGGCCCAAAATCGCCCCCAGCGAATTCTGCAGATTCTACAGATCGCGCATGCCACGCGATCGCGTCATCCAGGCGTTCGCGTCATCCAGAGTTTTGCCTTGCCACGCGTGCGCATCGTCCACGCCTTCGCGTCACTTGTGTAGTTTCCAATCCGTGCGGTCGCGTGAGCCATGCGTCCGCGTCACTGCAATTTCCTCTATGTCGCGCGGTCGCGTGAGCCATGCGTCCGCGTCACTTCTCGCTGGTCATCTCCTCAATTTCTTGTGTTCCTTCCATTTTTGCTAGCTTCCTTTCCAATCTCCAAGTCATTCATGCCCTATAAAGCCTGAAACACTTGACACACAGATCACGGAATCGAATGGGATAAAGGAGAATTAAAATACATAATTAAAAGTCTCCAGGAAGCAAGTTTTCAACCATGATGTATTTTTAGGAAGGAATTATAAATGCATGCTAATCATATGAATTTTGGGTGAAGATTTGATAAAACCGCACAATTAAGCACAATATAAACCATAAAATAGTGGTTTATCAAAGCTCTTCCGGTAAGCAGAAAAATACTCCAAGAGTAGAATGAGTAACAAGCCATTCAAGAGCTTCACAAAATGAGCGGCCCTACAAACCTAATTTAGTTAAAGCTTCCCTCATATCAGATGTCTTCCAAACTTCAGGATGCGAACTTATGATAGCATTTGCAATATCTTTTATTGCCATAGTCATGTCTTTCATATCTCGGGAATACTCGTCTATTATTGCCACTTTTCTTTTTTTACCTTTAGCAGATGAGGTATTAGACACCGATGGAATAGATGATGGTGGAGCTTGTGAGGTTAGACTTGCTGGCATACTTTCATAATCAAAGGGATTAAAATTCTCCAAATGCACCTCATTGTTTGCTTGTATTTCATCAATGTCATCAATATTAACGTATGTATCTTCCTTTTCGCATCTTCTCACTTTTTGTTTACCGGTCTCAACCCGCATTCCATTTGCTAAAAGGTTACCAAGGAGTAAGAAAAGAATGATACATATTTTTAGATCAAGGTTACCAAAAAATGGTGTGTGGAAACAGCTAAAAGGTCAAAACCGCCACTACAACAAATATGGCATTTAGCAACGCCAAATTTTGCAATGCCTTAAAACCGTTCTCTTAGATAGTTTTAGACAACGGTTTTTTGTAGTGTTACTGTTGAATTCAATTTTTCATTATTTTATAGCAACAAATTAAAACCGTTCTCTTTGACTATTTTAAAGAACGATTTTATAACCGTTAGAATGATTTATTTTTAGCCAACTTTTTCGTTGTTTAAAGTATTGTACAAAAGAAACGCATTAAAACCGTTGTTGAAATGCTACACTTTAAAACTGTTTCATTAGATGGTCTCAGACAACGGTTTTTACAGTGTTGCTGTTGAAGTTCATTTTTTCATTACGCTATAGTAACAAAATAAAACCGTTCTCTTTGACTATTTTAAAGAACGGTTTTACAACCATTACAACAGTTGTTTATGAAACAACCATTATCTAATATTATTTAAATAATTATAACAAATTAAATAATACCAATAAAAATAATTTCAGATAATTATATAAATTTAAACTATTTTTCTATAAATACTAAATTTATAAAATACTCAAAAACTATTGTTATAAACAAATAACAAATATTATTTTTAAAAAATAAAATTAAAATAAATTTATAATAAATATTATATATTATTATTATAAATATATAAAAAATATTATATTTTGAAAACATAAAATTATAATAAATTTATAATAAATATTATTTATTTT
Source organism: Arachis ipaensis (assembly GCF_000816755.2). Classification (NCBI taxonomy): domain Eukaryota; kingdom Viridiplantae; phylum Streptophyta; class Magnoliopsida; order Fabales; family Fabaceae; genus Arachis; species Arachis ipaensis. Next base: position 58,944,762 of record NC_029785.2, read on the forward strand.
TATTATAAATATATAACAAATATTAATATAAAAAAATAAAATTAAAACAATTTTAAAATAAATAAATAAATATATTAAAACAATTTGTCACTAGGAACTAAGAAGGGCCTTCAATAGAATCAGTAGAGACACGCGCTTTCATTCTTTTCTTCGAAACCACAAAGAGCAGCGCTCTTCCTCCCTCCACCTTACCATCAACCCTAACCCACGTCTTCAGATTCCGAGATCAAATCGCAGCTCACCAGGAAGCTCGAAATCGCAAGTCAGCAGGAGCAGGAAGCCCTAAATCGCAACTCACCATCCTCGCACATCATCGTCGCTGTGTCTTCCCCAAATCGTCGCGACCTCCTCCTTCCTGGCATCACTGAGTCTCTCCTCTCCGCGGCTTCAGTGCTTTTCCGTTCTTCGTAGCGTCCTTGCGTCTTCTGCTTCGCTACCTCTCCCCTGTTCTGCTTCGCTGCTTCTGCTTCACTGGGTTGTGCTTCGCCACTTCTTCTTTGCTGCTGCTGCTTCACTGCATTGGTGGTTACGGGTTGTCATCTGTGGTAAGTGTTTTTCTTATCTGATTTGCTGTAGTTTAGTTAGGGCTTGATTGGCTGTTGGGACTTGGGTACTTTTGTTGGATTTAAGAGGAAGAAAGGAAAGTGGTAATGTTTGTGAACTGTGAACTGCATAATTTGGACTGCATAATTGTGAACTGTGAACTACATAATTTGGACTGCATAATGTTCTGGTATATCCCATTTATTAAAGTTGCAGCTATTCCTTGTGCATAGTTTAGTTAAAACTCAACAAGCTAGCACTGTGTAAGCACTTATTTTACATTAGCTTTTAAAAATTCATATGCTGGTATGGGGATAACACTCATTTAAAAAAGGGTACCCAAATAACAGACCTATTTTTTTATCGCACTTGATGATTTTCATAATAATTCAAATAAGTTAATAAGTTAATTCAACGAAACTATCAATCTCCCATTCCCTTTGGAATATTCTAAATTTGTCTTATACACATGTATGATATGTTACTTGATTATAATGGTTGCTGATTAATTATTTAATAGGAAGTTAGAAGTAGTACTCCCTTAGTACTCCCTAGCTTTAGTTAGGCAATTTGTTGAAGTCTGTTATCATTAGTTTTGTTGAGCTGTACAAAGTTAGTTAGAATAGTATAGCCATATATATAGTTTCTATTGTAGCTTAGTTAGGGCTTGATTAGCTGTTGGGACTTGGGTATTTTTGTTGGATTTAAGAAGAAGAAAGAAAAGTGGTAATGTTTGTGAACTGTGAACTGCATAATTTGGACTGCATAATTGTGAACTGTGAGCTGCATAATTTGGACTGCATAATATTTTGGTATATCCCATTTATTAAAGTTGCAGCTATTCGTTGTGCATAGTTTAGTTAAAACTCAACAAGCTAGCACTGTGTAAGAACTTATTTTACATTAGCTTTTAAAAATTCATATGCAGGTGTGGGGATAACACTCATTTAAAAAAAGGAACCCAAATAGCAGACCTGTTTTTTTATCACACTTGATAATTTTCATAATAATTCAAATAAGTTAATAAGTTAATTCAACGAAACTAGTGTAACACCTACCACACAGAGCCTTACGCTTAAGTCGTAAAGCAGAGGTGGCAAGGCATTACGACCTTTAAAAGAAAAGGATATGTACATAGATATAGTTGGATGAAATCATATCTAGGAGTCTTGAAGGATAAGCTAATAAAAAACGATAAACAGAAAATTGTGTCACACTCGCATGGATATTTGTAAAACGGACAGGAAAGATCAAAAGGAAGCTGAAAACATATATATATATATATCAATGTTCCAAAACTTAGATAGCAAGCTCCAGACTCGACCTGTGAAGCTAAGGCTGGCCAGAGTATATGATTATATATAATAAAACTCAAACCACAAAGTAAACCCCTGTATCTCCAAGCTGACCTCTAGGAGGGACAAAACACAAAATGTACATGTGGAGATTCTATAAACATTTATACATAGCCCAAAATCAAGATATAACAGTAAAAAAGGTAGTTCTTTGCTTGAAAGGAGGATATCCAGACGCTCAACGAGGTGTCTCTCGACCTGCATCTGAAAAATAACAACATAGTATGGGATGAGAACCGAAGGTTCTCAGTATGGTAAAGATGCCTGCATAGTTAATGTATAAGGTCCCGGGAAAGCTAGAGGCATTCCTAGAACTTCAACACTCAGACTTTATCTTAAGGATTCAACTAAACTAGAATTAGGTAAGTTATCTAAGATATTCAAGTTCTGAATCTAAATTTAACCTAACATTCTACTTTCTGTCGCTTCTAATCCTCTGAATCTCCCGTAGGACAACCTTCTTCACACCTCCGTCAAGAGGAGTTTCTCAAAAAAACATACACATATAATTCAAGCAAGGAAAACACAGATAGAGAAGCATTTACAGCAAGTAGAACAAGTAGCAGATAAGCAAACTAAAACGACACACACTCAAACAAAGCAAACAAATGCATATGATACATGCCTGTCCTATAGCTGATGAGTCTCATCTGTCGGTTATACAGCCAACCCGACAAGTCCTGGTAGTTAACCATTGGACAGTCCCTCTGTGCGCGCATCCCCAAGCTCAATAATATTCCATGGAGTTAAACTCCAAGCTCAAATATAATATTCCATAGAGTCACACTCCAAGCTCAATAATATAGTATTCCATGGAGTTGAACTCCAAGCTCAACAATATAGTATTCCATGGAGTTGAACTCCACGCTCAATAATATAGTATTCCATGGAGTCGAACTCCAAGCTCAACAATATAGTATTCCATGGAGTTGAACTCCACGCTCAAATATAATATTCAATATTCATATATATGCATGCACATGGGAGAATCTGGGGAGTTAAAGTGCCTGGTCACATCTTGTGACAGAGGGTCAACAAATAGTCTCAAATACACAAGCTACATGATAATCTCTTTCTTTTAAAATATCGCTTTAAATCGAAAACTTCAGCTCTTATAAAAACTTTGGTAGTACCTCCTTTAAAACTCAAATTTCTGCCACTCTTCAAGTGTCCCAACTACCAAACCAAATACCTCTCAATCATTCAATTCACTTCCAGTAACAAATTATTTCAAAACCAAACAAATGCCAATATTAAATCTTTTTCCAAACCGACCAACTTCAACAGCAAATTATTGACAACAGCTAAACCTCACATTTTATACCGTATACACAATCCATCAATTATTCATTCATTTCATTCCTATCTTAAGGTCTTCTAGCCTAAGTTTTCACATGACATTAAACATTAACTACGAGAAACCAAAACCATACCTTCGTACGGAATCAAAATATTTGAAGTTCCGGAGAAACTTTCTGACTGAGCTATCGAAGAAGAAAATGTCCAGAATCGTCTATGCCTCCTAAAATTCCCGTTGGCCAAACCCAAAGAAAAGATGAGCTATGTCACTGTCAACTTCCACTAATCAAAAATGGTGCCAACGTGTAGAAGAGGAGGTTACGAATACTCTTACCGGATTAGATTTTTTATTGGAGTTACAGATTTCAAGAAATCGAAGCCAAAAGCTTGGAAGAGTTTACGTTTTCTCTCTTTCTCTCTTCGTTATGCTCTTCCCTCCCTCTTACGATATTCACGTGTATATATATATATATGACCGCCTTGACTTTCTTTATTATTATGTTTAAACCGCCTTGGGTTTCTCTCTCTCTATATATATATATATATATATAACCTAATGCATAATGATAATAATAATATATATGTAACCTAATGTAAAGTATAAATCACCTTTTATTTTCTATGCTTTATAATCAATAATAGTAATAATAATACTAGCAATAGTAATGATGGTCATGTAATAATGATAATAATAAACGTAATAATAGTAATAATGATAGTAATGCAATGAATATAATATATATAAACTTATAATGAAATTTAATACTTACGGCAGTTATATACGATGTTTATAATAATAATAATAATAATAATAATAATAATAATAATAATAATAATAAT
>NC_029785.2:58949097-58953666 GCF_000816755.2 Arachis ipaensis
ACATTTTACTTACCTTATAAAAATTTACGTCCTCGAAAATTGATATAAAATGAAAAAGATTCATACTAACGTAACTTTCCTTCTTGAACATGTCAAAGAGAAATAGAAAGATTTGATATGGTTTGTTTGTAAATCCAGGATATTCTTATGGCTTAAAAGTCTACGCAAAACGGAAGATACAAGATAGCTCGATGCAGAAAGGTTATAAGGCAGGCCGGTACTAGAATGGCGGGTTTATCGTCCCTAATACTCGCTTCATCTAGCTCCTAAATTCTGCCGATTCTAATGGTGTCACCTTACGTAATACAATCAAAACTGGTTCAGCTTCTGACACTAAATCTGTCACAACTTACCTTTCTCTTGACACCTAACTGATTATCAATTACGGGTTCAATCTATGTCATGTCTCTTCCTCATAACTTACCATCTCTGGGTTTCAGGTAATTATCCTGCACAGCTCTCAACATTTCCAGTTTCATATGTATAACTTAAGTTGTATACTTATAATAGTTCGACGCACTACTGCTGCGCCACTCTTATTATTATTCTCCAAGAATTTAGTCACTTTTCTAGGCTAACCAACTATCGTTTTATCTCACCATTCGAAGGTCTTTAGTCGATCGCTTAGTTGAAAATCACAAGGCTCATAACTCGGTAATGTACTACAATGAATGCTACGTGTTATTTACTATGCAAGGCAGTCAGAAATTTCGATTATCAGTGCGTGATTACCTCTAATCGGAGTATATGTGCTTCCAGCACCATCTGCTGTCATAGTGAACACGCGTCCCTGATGTTGTGCCTTTCCAGCTTCTTGATTCTTCTTCTTTTCTGGACAATTCCAAGACAAATGGCTATCTTCACCACAGTAATATCATACACCTAAACCAACCCTGCACGGAGTATTCAGGTGGTACTTTTCACACCTCCTACAAGTTAAATCATTCGATGGGGTCTGAGCTTGCTTTCCTTTGCCTCTTCCCTGACTGTTGTTATTACTGAATCTCTGGAAGTTATTCTGACTCAAATGTGGTTGTAGGGTATAACTGCCTCGCTTAAAATCTTGTCCTCTAGAGGCGAAGTTCCTTCCCTGATATCTCCTAACAAAAATTCGCTGATCACTCTTATCTGATGTCGCCTTTCTCAGACAATCCTCAGCAACTTACTTTTGTTTACCAGTTCCGAAAACACTCTGATCTCCATTGGTGCAACGAAGCTCAGAATATCACTTCAAAGACCTCCCTCATACTTAATACATTTCCACTCAACAAAATCTTCAGGCGCACCTTGACAGATACGAGAAAAGCGACATAACTCCTCAAACCTGCTAGTATACTCAGTAACAGTCATCTGTCCCTGCTTTAACTGCATCAGTTCAAGTTCCTTGGCATTTCTGGCTGAATTAGGAAAGTATTGCTTATAAAACTCTGTTCGGAAAACCTCCCAAGGAATCACAGCGCCATCTGGCTGCAGGATACGTCGTGTCCCCTACCACCAATACTGAGCCTCACCCTGCAGCTAATAAGTTCCAAACTCAACCCATTGCTCCTCAGGAACCTACTGAGCCTGCAGTGTCCGTTCCATAGCCTGAATCCAATTGTCTGCATCAGTGGGATTTGAGGTTCCCCTGAAGGTCAGAGGGTGAACTTTCAGAAATGTAGCAAGTGTCATGGGACCGTCCTCATCATTATTGTTTCCGTGATTACCCTGGTTTATCTGATTATCCAGTGCCTCAGCTGTCGCCTGCATAGCCGCAGCCATATTTCCCAGGGTAGCCATGAAGTCTACTGGATCATTCCCTGCTGGGCCAGGAGTAATGGTGCCTTTCCTCCCTCTACCTCGCCCGCGACCGCGTCCGTGAGTCGACATCTGGTCCTTTTACACACCAAACAAGTGATATTAAGTTGATCAGTCTCAATATCGCAAGTCTAATGCTTCAAGTTCCAAATGCATGCTCATAAACATTGCCACATATATCAATCAGATATCCTAATAGCACATACACACACCCAGAGTATGCCCAGAAGCATAATCAGTCCATCCCTCAGGCTCTACAGGAACGAACTGCTCTGATATCATAATGTAACACCCTACCACACAGAGCCTTACGCTTAAGTCGTAAAGCAGAGGTGGCAAGGTATTACGACCTTTAAAAGAAAAGGATATGTACATAGATATAGTTGGATGAAATCATATGTAGGAGCCTTGAAGGATAAGCTAATCAAAAACGATAAACAGAAAATCGTGTCACCCTCGCATGGATATTTGTAAAACGGACAGAAAAGATCAAAAGAAAGCTGAAAACATATATACATATCAGAGTTCCAAAACTTAGATAGCAAGCTCCAGACTCGACCTGCGAAGCTAAAGCCGGCCAGAGTATATGATTATATATAATAAAACTCAAACCACAAAGTAAACCCCTGTATCTCCAAGCTGACCTCTAGGAGGGACAAAACACAAAATGTACATGTGGAGATTCTATAAACATTTATACATAGCCCAAAATCAAGATATAATAGTCAAAAAGGTAGTTCTTCGCTTGAAAGGAGGATATCCAGACGCTCAACGAGGTGTCTCTCGACCTGCATCTGAAAAATAACAACATAGTATGGGATGAGAACCGGAGGTTCTCAGTATGGTAAAGGTGCCTGCATAGTTAATGTATAAGGTCCCGGGAAAGCTAGAGGCATTCCTAGAACTTCGACACTCAGACTTCATCTTAAGGATTCAACTAAACCAGAATTAGGTAAGTTATCTAAGGTATTCAAGTTCTGAATCTAAATTTAACCTAACATTCTACTTTCTGTCGCTTCTAATCCTCTGAATCTCCCGTAGAACAACCCTCTTCACACCTCCGTCAAGAGGAGTTTCTCAAAAAAACATACACATATAATTCAAGCAAGGAAAACACAGATAGAGAAGCATTTACAGCAAGTAGAACAAGTAGCAGATAAGCAGAATTTAGCAGATAAGAAAACTAAAACGACACACACTCAAACAAAGCAAACAAATGCATATGATGCATGCCTGTCCTATGGTTGATGAGTCTCATCTGTCGGTTATACAGCCAACCCGACAAGTGCTGGTAGTTAACCATTGGACAGTCCCTCTGTGCGCGCATCCCCAAGCTCAATAATATTCCATGGAGTTAAACTCCAAGCTCAAATATAATATTCCATGGAGTCACACTCCAAGCTCAATAATATAGTATTCCATGGAGTCGAACTCCAAGCTCAACAATATAGTATTCCATGGAATTGAACTCCAAGATCAAATATAATATTCAATATTCATATATATGCATGCCCATGGGGAATTCGGGGAGTTAAAGTGCCCAGTCACATCTTGCGACAGAGGGTCAACAAATAGTCTTAAATACACAAGCTACATGATAATCTCTTTCTTTTAAAATATTGCTTTAAATCGAAAACTTCAGCTCTTATAAAAACTTTGGCAGTACCTCCTTTAAAACTCAAATTTCTGCCACCCTTCAAGGGTCCCAACTACCAAACCGAACACCTCTCAATCATTCAATTCACTTCCAGTAACAAATTATTTCAAAACCAAACAAATACCAATATTAAATCTTTTTCCAAACCGACCAACTTCAACAGCAAATTATTGACAACAGCTAAACCTCACATTTTATACCGTATACACAATCCATCAATTATTCATTCATTTCATTCCTATCTTAAGGTCTTCTAGTCTAAGTTTTCACGTGACATTAAACATTAACTACGAGAAACCAAAACCATACCTTCGTATGGAATCAAAATATTCGTAGCTCCGGAGAAACTTTCTGACTGAGCTATCGAAGAAGAAAATGTCCAGAATCGTCTATGCCTTCTAAAATTCCCGTTAGCCAAACCCAAAGAAAAGATGAGCTATGTCACTGTCAACTTCTTCCACTAATCAAAAATGGTGCCAACGTGTAGAAGAGGAGGTTACGAATACTCTTACCGGATTAGATTTTTGATTGGAGTTACAGATTTCAAGAAATCAAAGCCGGAAGTTCGGAAGAGTTTACGTTTTTTCTCTTTCTCTCTTTGTTATGTTCTTCCCTCCCTCTTCTTCCCTCCCTCTTACGATATTATATGACCGCCTTGACTTTCTTTATTATTATGTTTAAACCGCCTTGGGTTTCTCTATTACATATATATATATATATATACACGTAACCTAATGCATAATGATAATAATAATATATATGTAACCTAATGTAAAGTATAAATCACCTTTTATTTTCTATGCTTAATAATCAATAATAGTAATAATAATACTAGCAATAGTAACGATGGTCATGTAATAATGATAATAATAAACGTAATAATAGTAATAATGATAGTAATGCAATGAATATAATATATATAAACTTATAATGAAATTTAATACTTACGGCAGTTATATACGATGTTTATAATAATAATAATAATAATAATAATAATAATAATAATAATAATAATAATAATAATAATAATAATAATAATAATAATAATAATAATAATAATAATAATAATAATAATAATAATAATAATAATAATAATAATAATAATAATAATAATA
>NC_029785.2:58953956-58957883 GCF_000816755.2 Arachis ipaensis
TTAGTTAGGGCTTGATTGGCTGTTGGGACTTGGGTATTTTTGTTGGATTTAAGAAGAAGAAAGGAAAGTGGTAATGTTTGTGAACATGATCAAGATGAGTGTTGAATGTTGACTGAGTTTCTGTTCTGGTTTGAATTCGGACTGCATAATTGTGAACTAAGAATTTTATTTTTTATCCTTTTCTACTTCCCTGGTATATTCCATTTATTAAAGTTGCAGCAATTCCTTGTGCATAGTTTAGTTAAAACTCAACAAGCTAGCACTGTGTAAGCACTTATTTTACATTAGCTTTTAAAAATTCATATGCAGGTGTGGGGATAACACTCATTTAAAAAAGGTACCCAAACAGCAGACCTGTTTTTTTTATCGCACTTAATGATTTTCATAATAATTCAAATAAGTTAATAAGTTAATTCAACGAAACTAGCAATCTCCCATTCCTTTTGGAATATTCTAAATTTGTCTTATACACATGTATGATATGTTACTTGATTATAATGGTTGCTGATTAATTATTTAATAGGAAGTTAGAAGTAGTACTCCCTTAATACTCCCTTGCTTTAGTTAGGCAATTTGTTGAAGTCTGTTATCATTAGTTTTGTTGAGTTGTACAAAGTTAGTTAGAATAGTATAACCATATATATAATTGCTATTAGTATTGTAATTAGTGTGATTCTTCATTAATGCAAGTTTATCACTTACTTTCATCTCAATTTCTCTGGTTATGTGTTCTTCTCCACTCACACATCAAATTTTAACATGGTGCGGTGAGCGTGGATGGAGGAACATGGAGAATCTGATTGAAGAAAGAGTGACTTGTTCTTTGATTCGTTCATTAATGAGATAAACTTTAAAGCTTTTAGCACACAGTGGAGGAATCTATTAAACAAACGGCCTAAATTCACATACATTTTATGGGATAAATTTTAAAGCTTTTACCACAGGTGTTAATCAATTAATTCAGTCAATAGCAAATATTTAATATAAGAGGATATTTTTTCAGAACACAACTAGATTATTGGTCCCACATTTAAAGCAGTTTGGCCTTTGGTACAAGTCCACTATTGTTGTGTTAGGAGCTTAGCTATGGTTTTTGTTTTAATTTTTTAACCCAATTTTGGCTAGTTGGGTACTGTTTGGTTTATCAGTTATTATGCTAATTTTTATATTGCTGCTGATTGCCATTTTCACTTGCTGCCATTTAATTCATAAAAATTGAGCTTGATTAGTGCTGATTTGGTTTTAGTGAGTTCATATGGGTTGATTTTGTTGTTTAGTGCTGATTTTGCTATTTGTGCTGATTTGGTTTTAGTGAGTTCATATGGGTTAATTTGTTAAATTCAGAAATATCATATTTAATGCCAGAATGCTGCCAAAATTTCTAAAAATTTGTGTTATTGAATTCCAATTTGTGAATCGAATTTGGTAATTTGTTACTTTAGTTTAATTAGTTTCTGTTTCTGCTTGCCATTTTCTGTTTCTGCTTCTTCTGTAGGTTCTCAATTTTTTTCCCTGGTTACATTTTCTTAGTTTAATTAGTTTGTTCAGTTTTTGTTAAATTAGTCAGTTTAGTTATGCATGTTTAGTGGATTATAGGTGGTTAGGAAGTATACTAATCTGATTTGTAGTGGATTTAGGTTGAACTTTTTGGTTGTTACTGATGCCTGGAATGAACGGTTTCAAATTGTTATAGTGCGTGCTGTTTTATCCTTGTTAATGGCTTATTATGCTAATTTTTATATTGCTGCTGATTGCCATTTTCGCTTGCTGCCATTTAATTCATATAAATTGAGCTTGATTAGTACTGATTTAGTTTTAGTGAGTTCATATGGGTTGATTTTGCTGTTTGTGCTGATTTGGTTTTAGTGTTGATTTTGCTGTTTAGTGCTGATTTTGCTGATTAGTTCTGATTTGGTTTTAGTGAATTTGTATGTGTATGTGTGGTGTGCCTTTTAACTCTATATAAATGCTGTTTGAATTGGACTTATAGGCTGCTTCTAAGGAAAATAATGAACCACCTACTCAAGCAGAAATATTTGTTGAGACTCGCCAAAGCACAAAGGGAAAATCATTGGATGAAGACACTCTGGATGTTATTGTAAGTATTAATTAGGAGTTAATTTGGTTAAAAAAGGTTTTAGATTTCTTGTGTCTTGGCAATTTTTCCATCACTTGTGGTTACTTTTATGCTTGCGTTGAGTTAAAGAATCTTGACATTATTTTTAATCTCTATTATTTGTTTCGATGTTGTCAAATGATATATGCCTTTAGTCCAATTGTGTATTCACTCTTATTTTATTACTATTATTTTTCTTCACATTAATATATGCACATTTGCAAGCTGAGAATAAAAAGTCTAAAGAATCAGCAATTAGAGCTTTCCAATCCATATTTGGGAAAGAGAAGGCAGAGAGAGTGCGATGTCACGGAAGAGTTACCACACCAACTTTGTTGAAGAAAAATGAGGAAATTGCCACCCTTAAACAGCAACATGCAACTAAGAAAGCAACATTAGAGAATAAGGTTGATGTGATGCAAAAAGAAGTAGATGAACTAAAATCGCTTGTTAAGATGATGCTGCAACAAAAAAACTCAGGAGTGGACCTTGACATGTTAGCTGCTCAATTAGGAAGCACTTTAGGGAATCCAAACAATGATGCGCATGAAGAGGTATTATTTGTTGTTAAAGTTTCTATATGTTCTCATATCTTAAATAATTGTTGATTATGATGATCTTGATTCAATTGTTTTGTTTATCTAAATAGAAGAATGTTATGATATATATGTTTGTCCTCTTTCTCTCGAACATTTTTATTTAACATTATTAGTATTAAAGATCTGTAGTTTTATATTTGATTTTTTTTTTATGTTTACAGGAAAACTATGTTGAAGGAAAAATCGAACTTGATTAAGGTCAACTTTTTAAAAGCAAATGTTACAGAGTAAAAAGTCATGAACTTGTGGACATGATGACTATTTGCTACTTAGCTATTTCAACTCTCTTTTGTTATTATATTTTTTGCAAACTTAGATGATATTGTGGATCTTACAACAATTTTTATAAGTTAAATTTGATGGGAAATGTTCAATTTTTTTTCTTTAGTGACTTAATTCAAATAGTTTAGATTATTTATTGACACTAAATAATTTAAAAAAAAACTGAAATTAATTTCATTCACGAGAAAACTATTGTAAATAAAAAATTATATATCACAAAAAATCGTTGTCAATAGTTACAAAAGACAATGATGTTAAAACCGTTGCCAAAATACGACTCCATAGGTAACGCTTTAAAACCGTTGTTTTAGATTACTATAAAATGGCAATGGTATTAAAATCGTTGCCGAAAACGACATCAACAGTAACGCTTTAAAACCGTTGTTCTAGATAGCTATAAACTGGCAACGGTTTTAAACCGTTGCCGAAACCTGGCACCAACGGTAACGGTTTAAAACCGTTGGCTATGTGAATAATAAAACCACAACAGTTTAAAACTGTTGCCTATCCAGTTATGGTTTTAAACCGTTGTCATGTTAATAGGAACGGTTCGAAACCGTTGCTTATTGAGTAACGGATCAAAACCGTTGTTTAAAATTTTCCATCAAAACCGTTGTCTATGCCACTAACTGTGGCAACGGTTTTTCTGTTACCGTTGTCTTAGGTAAAAAACCGTTGCCTTTAAGCATTGGTAACGGCCGCATATACCACAGGTCAAAAACCGTTGCCAAAGCGTTGCCTAAAGTTTTGGAAACGGTTTTTCAATCTACGGCAACGGTTTTTGACCGTTGTGGAAAGCCTTGTTTGTTGTAGTGCGCAAAACAAAGAGCACCCACAATAATACATATAAAGCCCAACTAAGGATCTTTTCGAACTTCAAGAGATATTACGATCCAATGAGTTTTCTTTCTTTTGACAAAGTAGAGATCA
>NC_029785.2:58958021-59000963 GCF_000816755.2 Arachis ipaensis
ATAACTCATTTACATTTAAACTGAAAATACATTTCTTCTTTGTATTTTAGTTGCACCAATAATTCAATGGTTGTTCACTCTATTGATCATTATCTAAGCATCTTATGAGAAAGTGTTTGATTTAAAATACTTAAATACATAGGAGATGACCTATTAGAACCATGACCTATAGAGTATCATTGTACTATCATCTATGTGACAGTTGACACTCACTAAAGGAACAAAGAGCAATAGATGAAATAGCATATACATATATTGAAGCAGCAATAAAATGAAATAAAAAATTGAAAAAAAATACACAATGCTTAATAATTTTGATGTACCTGGCCAAAAACTAAAGCCCTTTTTAGGTCCAATTATATTAGCATCCTCCTTCAGGTAGCTGACTAGAGGAACCTTGAAATCTCTTCCTTTGTGTTGAAACCAAGCACCAGTTTCCTCATCCTGGGTCGACAGGACCACACAAAAACATAATAACATGAGGCAAAAAGAAAAGTTCAGTCAAGTCCCATAGATCAATCACAAATCCAACATGAATAAATTAAATCTCAAACAACAACTTGCTACAAAACAAACCTTGAGAATAAAATTAATTGCGGAGATTACACTGTTGGATGTAAGATCAATCTTGACCTCATGAAAATTATCTCCTTCAGAAGATGACGTTGATTTCTTCAAAGGTGTCTCAATTGCATAGTCCTAAAATTTTTTACTTTATAGTCAAACTTTTTGCATCCCAATAAGGATCAAGTGCCATGTGTGAGATCATGAGAAAAACAAGAAAACTTTGTATACCTTTATAGGAACAGATCCTAGGGGTATCATATCACGAGGAGGCTGATCTCATTCACTGCATAATCAATCTTTTAGACCCAATCGTGTAACTTAATTTGATCAATAACAACAGAACTTAAAGAAAGTACAATCATCAAGAATTTCAAACAAAATAAGAGTTGAAGAAAACCAATAACACTTAGTTTAGCATTGATGTTACCTTCCAACATCATCTAAGTGGGAAACTCCCCAATGAAGAATCCATTTCCTAGGTAGATTGCAACCTACAGTTAGCTCCCAATTTCTCAAGTCTTTCCCCTGATCCAATCTAACAAAGATCTTTCCCTCCAACTGTAGATTCCATTCCAAGTAAGACAACAGTTCATCAATGCCAAAGACCAAAATTTATTGTATAACAACACAATAAGAATTAATAAACAAATTAAAGATGGGAAAATAAAAAATACTGTCTTTCATGTTAGGTTAACTACTTTTTGAAAAAGTGCAACATACAACTTATTATATACTACTACACTATTACCAATCTATTTGATTGGTCAAAAAATCAAACGAAACCAAAAGAAAACGAAAAGCAAATAATATCCAACAACAATAAAAGCTGATTGAGCTGATCCAAACATTCAACCCCCCCCCTTTCAACCTTTTTTGAGGGGGAAAAAATCACAGAACAACTCTAAATTCTAACGATACCCTTTATTTCTTCTCAGTTTCCCTATAAAAAACTATTTTTTCTGGGTATTCCATAACTTGCTCCACAAAGCAAGCAATATAAGAGAATTAAAAAATAAATTAAAAAAAAGAGGAAAATAGAGAGGAGAGAGACCAATTCAGTTATGTTGATGGGAAAAATCTTGCTGAATAATACATCAGAGGATTGAAGGGGCTCGAGGGTGTCAGTGTTTGCGGCAAAAGCTTCAAACTTTGGAGCGTGGAGCTTGTAGGATACCGACCAAGACCAAGAGGAACTCTTGATGATGGTGGAAGAAGAGAGAGAAGAAGGTGGAGGGAATAACAATGTCTTGGGCCTTAAAGAGCGGTGAATAATGGAAATGGGGATGCCTCTGTGTGTGTTGAAGCCGGAGAGTGGTTCCAAAGTGAGGGTTGTGGACATGCTCATGCTGAAAGCTCAATGTTGAATGGTAATGAGAAGAAGAAAACGAAGAAGAATAAGAAGATGCAAAAGGAATTTATCTCAGTTTGCGGCAACTTTTATAATTTGGACAGAGGTATTTTTGATATTGCACAGTTTAAGTAAAATTTAGGTGAGAATTGATTTTGAAATCAGACCAAAGTAAGTCTGATTTGTAAATGGGGGTAAAATGAGAATTGGAATTCTCACCTGAATTCAACTTCATGTTTTTTTTTCTATTCCAAAGCAAGGAATAGAATTCAATTCATCTATGATTTCAAATCAGATACATTCCAAGCAGGCTGTATGAAAATTTTATGTGAATTTAAATGTTCTTTGTTTGCCAAAGTATGCCTTCTGATAGAATAAATGTTACATTGGTCCCATAATTGTCCTCCGTATACATGGTTTGCATGGTTGTTTTTTTAGAGAGTTTGGAGGTTAGCAGAAAAAATGCGTATTAGACAGTGATATAGGATTGGTTACAAATATGAAATTGTGCATTTCTTAGTTATGGATTGGTATATTTGAGAATGACCAGATCTTAACAGCAAAATTTTTCAAGTACTTATGATTATATATTTCTTTTTATTAATTAATAGCTTCAAGTATTGTTTCCTAAAACATCAAGCACAACTTTCAACGTTTTAACTTGTTCTTCACTACACAATTATGCTTGCCTCGAAAGCGGTGTCTAAGTGTTGTTTTTTTGTCGAAAGAGAAATCACCATTTGATATTTTGAAACTATTTTTTTTCTTAGAAGCTCTTTCTCAGTATAGCCTTCTAAGTAATAAATATAAATATGGCTAGGATAAATTCTCACATTAATGTCAAAGAATCTGAAGTGAATATTGCCATTGTTCAAGACTGCAAGAAAATCTTCGGAATATTAAAAAATACTTAAATTTATAAGAACTCGACTGTAGTTCTGAATAATGGAACGTATAAATGATTTCAGTTAAAATAATTTCTGTTTATATATAACAGAAAAGACTCTGTAAGGACATTCATGTAAATTTCAGAGATTGTATCACTAGAAAGTCAATGATATTTTCAATTATGCTAATTTGTTGGGTAAAATAAAATAAAATAAAGATGATTGAGAGAAGGGATTTGATTGATTTTATCTCATGATGTCTTTTGTGAAACTTATTAGTTTAAACTTTAAAAATATTTAAATTTCAGAAACGTGATATTGAATGCATATTTATTTTCTTTCTACTCTCTTTTCTAATTGGAACTCCTATATATTATTGTACTTTTGTTGTAATTCTTTATTTTTCATAGCATTTTGGTTCTGGTACATAATCTGTTGTGAGAGAATTCTTTTGTGGAAATTTTTTGGGTTCTGGAAATTTTTTGCTTTAGAAATCTGGGTTGTGACTGGTTCTGGCAAAAACCTGGTGAGATTGGTGTTTGTGGGATTTGGAGAAGAGTAAGCGAGAGTGTGTGTGTGTTTAATTATTTATCAGTGATTATATTTTTCTTCTATGTGTGTGTGTGTGTTTAATTGTTTAACAATGATTCTATTTTTCTTCTATGTTTAGTGAAGAGAAGGACAATAATAATAAGCTGGGATTATTGTTGTGGATTTGTGATAAGGAGAGAGGGTAGGTGGGGATAAATGTGGCTTATTTGAATGGTCAAAGTTTGAAGTTTTGAAAATTTTTAAGGTATTGATGGGTATAATAGATACAATTTAATGGAATCCAAAAAATGTGCAATAGTAAAGTTCAAACATATCCTAAATTTATAACATATAATTGATCTATAAATGCACCGAAAAAAAATAATGACCTACTAATCCAGAGAATCATATTGGAAGAAAGAATTAGACTATAATACAAAAACTTACTATTAACTAAGACTGACTAATAAAACCTTGGATCCAAGATTGAGACCCTGATAAAACTTTTATTTGTCCAAATGACAAAAAGCAACAACTTTCATCCACACAAAGATGGAGAAAAAAGGTTGGCATCCTATTACTTTCAGCTATGCATAATTGGTGGATAATTAAGAACTACTTGTGCAGAGATCTCTATTTCTTTTGTCAATAGTTCTATCAGTTATCATAGGTCTGCAAAATTATGCTCAATTACCATGATTGCATTTTTGTTTCTGGCTATCATTTTGTTAACCCTGCGCTTTGTTCTTTCTTTTTTTTTTCCCTTCTCTTTAACAGGGCATCAATCATGTATATTATTAGGGGTGACAAAGCAGGCCGGTCCGTCCCACCCCGTCTAGGCCCGAACCATAAACGGGGTGGGCCGGCCTGCCCCGTTAATTAAGGTGGGTTCAAAATGCTAGCCCGTCCCATTTTTATGGCGGATTGAAGGGCTGGCGGGTTAGCCCGCTTAACTCTTTTTTTTTCTTTTTTTTGAAAATAAAATTCATTAAAATTAACCAAAAATAATAATTAAAAATTAAATACAAATAAAAAATAGTCAAATTATAATATAATTTTTTCACTTAAAAAATAAGTCACATAATTTGAGCATATATACAAAATTGTAAAATAAAATAAATAAAGTTAATAACTAAAAGAAGAATAAAAACAAAAAATGAAAAAAAAGTGTTTGAATATTATATAATTATTAATTTTGTAGTAGTAATTACTCTTTTATTTAATTAAAAAAATAAAAATCTTTGCCCGGCGGGGCCAAAACCCGCAAATTTGGCGATGCGGGTTTGGTGAATTTTTTTTAATTTGGCGAATTCCAAATCATAGCCTGACGCGCCTTTTTAGCGGGTTGGTCCGACGAGGTTCGACCCGTTTTACCACCCTTATATATTATGATGAGATGGAGTTTAGGATAGAATGATGTCGTACAAATTCAACATCGGTTCTGTGCCTTTTGTTTGCTAGAAAATTCTTAAATGAGATTGGTATACACAGAATAGCATATTCCACAGTTTACACAGATTTTGAAGACCCTACTAATAACATATTCCTAAGTAGCTGTGGCTGAATAAGTTAAATAACAATCTAATAGGACCCCATTTTATCTGGGTTTAGCTAATATGTTTTACGTATCTATCACGTGTAGTATAGTTATCAGTTGCATAAAGTGATAATTACAGTATAAAGAGAAGCATTTTTTTTTTATATTTTTAGTATTGGAGAAGTGTTAATCTAGAAAGTTCATGCCACTTTCATAGAGAGTGATGGGGATGATATAGTGTATTAGTAGTTCATAAATTTATCTTCAAAAAAGAAATCAATTGAAGAAAACGTCATTGATTCAAGAGAAAGTTGAATAGGTGAACAATAATTATTTATCTACTTATTTGTTCATTAAACAATATATCAAGTAACCACAAAAATAAATCAATGAATAAAAGAAGAATGAACAATCTACTGAAAAATGCAAAGAAGAAGATGATATCAATATTCAAAAAGTGAGCTCTTGATATCATAAAATAAGTTTGCACTACAAAGCTTTTTAATGGCATCATGTAATGAAATATTGTTAAAACTGGCAATCTTTGAATCATTAAACATGTTTATTCACAAACTCCTTTAGAAAATCAACAAACTTGTTCTTATTGACGTTTGGTATCATCACCACATGTGTTATGTTTTTCTGATATACTCCAGTCTTGTTATCTGAACACATAAGACATTGGACACCCCACAAATTGGTGGTTGGAGACACTAACACTACCAATGGACTTCTTAAAAGAAATTTTTAGAGCTTGACATGATAGAATATAGAAAAATCAATTTCATAGTTGCTTATTCAAATGTATAATTAGTACCGTACTGAATAAAAAATATTAGTTATTACAAATGTTATAGATATAAATAGAGAGATTCTTTTTACTATTAGAAGAAAATAAGAAAAATGTGACCTAAGACGTTAAACCCTAATATCTTGGCTATTTACTGATTGTTCAACAAAGAAATAAAACGACACCCCATTATATTGGAGTATTATCTGCCTTTTTCTTCAAGTTATAGTTTTTTATTTATACACAACTTCCAATGCCAAACAAACAATATGCAGATCCGAGTGTAGATAGAACCAATAGTGCATCCTAATGTCCTATAAAGTATTCCATAACAAAATAATGTAACAAAACAGGAAAGTGGAAGCTAATATTCTTTGAGTAGGTGATGTGCGCGCATGTTTAGTAGTTTTATTTATTTAAATAGTGGTAGTGATTTAGTATTTTCATTAGAAAATTTATGTTTTTAATCTATGTTTTTAGTATTTCTTGTCTTAAATTTAAGATAGAGATTTTTCTTTACTTTAATTAAGACTTTTTGTGCCTTGATTAATGTTCTTTGGAGTTGTTTTGTGCTTTGATAAGTATAGGAGATGAAACAAGAATCAACGGAATAAAAAAAGAAGTTTTGGACATGCTTTGAACTTAAGATACGTTTTGAAACCTTAGGCCACGCTTTTAAAAGCGTGGCCATGAAGCATGAAAAGGGCGCTGGAACCAAAGAAGCATGCATGTTAACGTGAAATAAAGCACGGCATGCATGTTCTTTGGCGTGAATTAAATAATGCATATGAAGCATATAAACTATAAAGTATTGCATGCATGCTTTACGTTAATCAGGTAATGCAGTGGCATTACTAATTAATCAAATGAAGCAAAGGAAAGTTTTGCCAAAGAACCTGCTGGTGTCTCAAGCGCCCAACTTTGGTGCCTCAAACGCCAACACTTCCATACCTCCCTGCAACATATTTAGCAATTTTTGAAGTGTTATTTCAAGTGACTTCTGGAGTCTCAATTTGGTCCGCTTATTTTACTCAAAGTTCACTCCAAATTCATGTAAGCAAGTTCGCAATTGTCAACCAATCAAAACTAAAAGAATAATCTAAAAGTAGTTAGTTAGTTCATTTGCATTTAATTGTAATTTGAATTTTATTTGAATTTGATTTACGTAGCTTATAAACGGTAATGCTACGTAGCCAATAAACTATTCACAATTAAAAGCCAAGCAATTAATAGATTTAACTTATAATTATGGTTCTAAAATATATTAAAACACTTATTCAGTCACATATATAGCACGTGCAATACATTAATAATCATTAATGAAACAAAAAGATTATATTAAAATGAGAATATAAAATTTTCCAAAATTATATCCTAAAATTTCTCACCTCTTTTATCAATTAAGGATTAAATTCAAAATCACTCTCAAAATAATTCCTTTAATTAATCCAACCAAAAACCTTCCTCCTTATTTAAAGTGTAATTATGCAATCTCACAATCCTAAAATCGAATAAAAAAACTTCTTATCTTTTTATATTTATTTGACAAATTCACTTAATTCCAATTTATTACAATCTTAGAAAAATAGTATCTCTCATATGTTATAACTTATAAGTAATTTTTAGATGTTACAGTGAATGAATATTAGATGTTACAAAGTACAAACAGTGGTAATATGTTGCGATATAATTTCAGAATTTAGAATTTTGGATGTTAGACTTGTTACTTTATTTTAGATGTTATATTCATTGAATTTTAGAAGTTAATTTTTTTTGTTGTTATTAAAATCAATAAATAAGAATACATATAAATATCAAATAAAAGTTTAAATTAATTTAAAACCATGAACTATTAGCGCATATATGAAATAATTTGAAATATATAATAAGACGTATATAGTATAGAATTGGATAATATTAATTGTAAAAATTTCTTTAGCTATATATAGATATTAGATGTCTAAAATTATGGATGTTATGCGTATAAAATTATAGATGTTAAGAGTATGAAATTATAGATGTTATGTATGTGAATTATGGATATTAATTTAAAAATATTTTCACAAATTCTATTATACAACATACTTTTATATATTGATTGTTATAAAGTAAAAAATAGAAATAAAATATGAAAGAAAATAATAGAATGATTGATAATTAAAAAAGATTCTAGATAAAATAAACAATAAAATAAAAAAATATAAAAATGTGAAACAATAATGGGCACCATCTATCACCACAGCACAAACGGAGCTTAGCGACAAATTCAAATGTCATAAAATATTGCTAATGAAATATAATTCCAAATTTAAAATTTTGGATGTTAGATTCATTATTTTTAGATGTTATGGTGGTTGAATTTCATATATTAATTTACACAACAATAATAATAATAATAACAATAAAGATTGTTAGATTGATCACCAAAGAAACATAGAAAAAATATAATTTGAGATTTTACAAAATAAATAACTGAGTGCAATAAAAATAAAAATAGTAAAGAAATTAGATCATTTATAATTAATTACATTAAATGATTTTAATTAACATTGATTGTGTAACAGTAGCACTAATCCTTGGATAGAATTGCATCTTTAGAATACTTGGGTGTAGGAATTTATATTCACTGCTATAACTTATACTCGATTGAAGTTGTTCAATCTTAAATATCATTTATTCAAATTAATTAATAATATAAAAAAAGAAAACTTTTGGTTGTTTTAGGCTAAATTCTTTTGGTTACCAAACTTTTTCCACTTATAAATAGGGTCATAAAACTTGTACACAAACACACCAACTTGGAGGGAAGTCTTCCGTCTCTCTCTTCTCATCTTCATTCTCTTCTTCTTTTTCATTTTTTTCTTACACACTTTTGTAAATATTTAGCTATGAGAATCTAATTTTTAACATTAGAAAAAAGAGCTCTATTGTAATTTAATGGATTAATTTATTTTCATTCTTCATATTCAATTCATCTTTCATTATTTTTTTAGAAAGATTCTTCGTTCTTCATTTCAAGGATTCAAATATCTTGAAAGAGAATTTGAATCTTACATGAATTCCATGAGAATTGAAAGAGGATCATGGAATTGGGGCTTGAAGATCTTTCTCCCAATTCTTATGAATTTGGGTTTGGGATTGATATGTGATATATAAACAACCCATAACTTGATTCATGAAATTGTGTGGCTCTAAATTAGAGACTAATCTTCATCTCTTCTCATGAGCAATTAGATCAAGACATTGGCAATTGATCAAGTTAAGAGAAATTGAATTTCTAAGATATTAGAATCAATTACTTATGATTTGCCAAGAGATCAATGAATGCATGATTGAAGAGGAAATGAAAATTATTGATCCTGAGAATGCAATATCTCTTGATCCCAATGTTCTTTTTATTTTTAATTCTAATTATTTACTTTCTTGTACTTTATTTTCTTGCACTTTACTTTTCTGTACTTTATTTTTCTTGCAATTTAAATTTCAAGTTATTTACATTTCCATCAATTTACTTTCTTGTCATTTTATTGCTTCATTTACTTCTTGTTCTTTAATTGCTCATCATTCAAATATGGCGTCTAACTAGAATAATCAATTAACTATTGTTTGCTTAATCTGTTAATCCTTGTGGGATCGACACTCACTCACCGTTAGTTTATTACTTGATATGATTCGATACACTTGCCGATAGTTCTACGAAATACTAAGTTTGTAAATTCTGTATGAAGTTTTTGGCACCATTGTCGGGGATTAATTGTGATTAACAAACTACCAGTTGATTAATTACCTAGATTAGATATTTTTTATTTTAGTCATTTATTTGCTTTTAATTCTTCATTTTTTTGTCACTCAACTGTTTGTGATATTTTCTCGCTAAGGAGTTCCCTCAATTGTGACAAAGGAGGATTCTAATTTAATTTTATCTTGGTGATTGTGTTTGATACAGAGCATTTTGAAGAAAGAATGGAGTTTACATCACCCTTTGGTCTATCAAATTACATGGAATATTTTTCACCACCACAAAATGATTCATGTTACTGTCTTGATTGTGGTTGGGAATATCAAGAACAAAGAATGATAGAATGCTTCCCAAGGCCACAAAATGATACATATTTTGATGAATTTAACAACTGCTCAAGTTGTATTTGGGAAGGTCAAAACCAAAGAGATTTCAATGCTATATATCTCATTCATCAAGAGCCATTATCTCTAGATGTATTCATGCAGAATTGTCCAACCTCACCTCAAAATTTTCTATATCAAAATTATTCACCACTTGAGTATGCGTCAGCACAACATTCATTTCAAAACCCATATAGTTTATTTCACCACCTACAAAACCCACTTCACTATACACAAACCCTTTCAAAATCCACAAAATTCATTTCACAACTCAAAATCCATATCAATTCCCTCAAAATAATTCTACCACAACCTATACACTTCCACAAACTCATCAAAAATCCTCTCTAGAACTTGCATTAGAACAACTTTCTCAAATTAACACTTCTTTTTCTCAAGAAGTCAAGAATTTTATTAAAGAATCCAGAGGATATAGAGAAGAAAGTGAAGCCTCAAGTAGGAATTTAGAAGAGCAAATGAGACAAATAACACATTTTGTTGATGAACCAACCAATGTCTATCCTAGGCCAATAGAATAATACAATGACATAAATGGAGTAATCCTTAACAAGGAGATTGAAGATCAAATTGTGGTTGTAAAGGAGCAATTAGAAGAAAAGCAAGACAAAGAAGCCTTTGCATCAAGTGAAATTCCAATAAAAAAGGAGGTTGTGGAGGCATACAAACCTAGGATTCCATATCCTGAGAGGCTATTAGAGGTGACAAAGGAACATGCAAAGTCCCTCCCAAGAGAAGCAATGCAAATTCCTACCAAAGAAAGGAAAAAAAAATCAAGGGAGTTCACACTCCAATGAGGCAGAGAATTGCATGACGGGTGAGTTCATTGAACCACCAAGTAAAGAAGTTCTTGATGAAGAAAACACTCCAACCAATACACAACACCCAAGTTTTGAAATAGAGGAGGTGAAGGCAATCAAGAAAGGATTGTAACCAAGGAACAAAATACCATATCCATGAAAAGGTCAACAAAAAACAATCCAACCCTACTCCAATAAGCAAGTGGAGTCAAGATAATAACAAAAGAAAGCTTATTAGGAGACTCTCAAATCTGGGGGCATCAATTATCTCTTCTTCTTCCTTTAAGTCATTTCTCTTAACCAATTAGAAGAAGAGGAAGAAAATTCAAGAATCAATATCAAGCTAATGACATTAAAAGAGCGCTTGTTGGGGAGCAACCCAATCATAGTATCCTTTGATTTTTAGTTGATTCTTAGTTTTCATTAATTTTCTATTTTAATTACTAAAATAATAGATATGTTTTGTTTCGAATTGAAAGCTTCTTGGCCTAAGCAGGGGATGATAGGTGAGCATCTTTTCCTTATTTTCTTGTTATTTTAGATATGAAATTAGTAAGTTTTATTGAGATTCAAGTGTTTGAAATCTGTTTGGATACTACTTTGAGTCGTTCTATTGTTTTGATTATTTCAGGTGAAGTTTGAATCGGTTTAGCAGAATTCGTGTGCAAGAAAAGAGAAGAATTTAGAATCTGCTAAGTTAGCGCTAAACGCCAGAGGGTTTTGGGACATGTGCAACCATTCTGCCAAGCTGGCGCTAAACGCGGACCTAGGCAATTAGCGCCAGGTGCCTCGAGATTTGTGCCAAGCCTATGTCTTGTGGGACACCAAACGCCAAGCCTGACGTTTAGCGCCAGAAAGTCAGAAACGAAGAGGAACTTACTGCCACCAGGGGTGCTAAATGCTAAACTTGGTGTTTAGTGCCAGAAAGACAGAATTAAAATGGAAGTTACTGCCATCTGGGGCGCTAAACACCGAATCTGGCATTTAACGCTAGTAACACGAATCAATTTCACTTAAAGGATGCATCTTTAGTTGGATTTGGCTTTTAAGTTGTTGAATTTTCTTTTGTTTTAGTTAAATTTATTTACAAACAAAATCTATTAGGTTTATAATTTATTATTTTATTTTATTTTCAAATCAAATTAGGTTAGATATAATAATCTCACATGTCAGTTAAAGTGCAAGAACCCGACACATCCAGTAACTAACCGGGATATTGTCTCTCTGTCGTGCATCTCTGTGAGGAATATAATAATCTCGACTTTATCAAAAGCCGGTTTAAGAGGGTAGTGCCCTTGCACCTCTTGCTAGAGGTAGCGCTATCCAGGATACATGTCCGCCCACCTTTACAACTAGAGAGAACCACAAAATAAGCAGGATTAATCACCATCCTTGTTTTGGCATAATTCAGCTCAATGCGCAAGCGGGATTCACTACCGTCCTTGCCACGTCCTTGCCAAGAGTAATCATCAGTTTAGTATGCAAGCGGGAATAACCCGGGCCCTTGCCAGCACAAGTATGCAAGCGGAAATAACCCTGGCCCTTGCCAGCATAAATATGATTAGACCACCACCAATCTTATCAGTATCCTTGACATTCCAACCCACAATCTTATTAAACTTATCAATTTCATCCCTTAATTGTGCTCAAACTCATTTGCAAGCCTAAGTACTAGTTAGCGGACCTTAAACAGGAGTTAAAAAGGTGAAAAAGTGAACTGGATAGGCAAAAATAGCTAAAATATCATTTTCTTAAAAAACAGGACAGTCGTGCGTACGCACAAGTTCCCTTTTTGCCCATACGCGCAGAACGCGCACGAAAAATATTCAATTCTGTAATGCAAGTTTATGCGTACACATGGGTCGTGCGTATGCATAACTTGGCTTTTGTGCGTACGCATGGTATGCACACGAAACTCTTTCAATTCTGTAACACCCCTCATGCGTATGCATGGGTCGTGCGTATGCAGGACCTCAATTTTCTGTAACTTCTGCAAAATTTATTTTTTAATCATAAACTTTAAACGTGCATAACTTTTTCGTTAAAAATAATTTTCCGTCTGTTCTTCGAACGTCATAAACTAAACAAACCCTAATTTTTATTTAAAATAAGTTTCACAAAATTTAAAGGTTTAAAAACCAAATTATGGCCTATCAAAGTTGATTAAGAATTGATTTTTACCAAAATTTCATAATTCTGCATTTCTACCAATTCTTCTTTCAAATTCAGATTTCAAACCATCTTAAACCATTACTTCTCAGGCTTAATACTCATTCACTATATCCTAATCATTCAACACTTAATTATACCACTTTCCAATCAATCACTCATTTTCAAAGATTTTCATCATCAATAATCAATATCAATGAAGGATAATAAAAGGATTATTTAGTCATTTAACAAAAATAATTAAAAAGATATATTTATCTTTTTATAACTATTAATGAAGATATTTTTTTATATATAGTAATATAATATTTTTAAAAAATAAACAAAAAATAAATGCTAATATGGATAAATATTTTTATATCATGTACCAAACGTATAAATTAGTAATGGTAGCTAAGCAAACACCAAAAATTAAACTCTTTCATAAGAGTAAAAGATTATTTTTTTTTCCATAAAACACTTCCACATGTATTCACTACTTGTTAGCAAAACTCTTCCACAGAACCAACCCACACATTCAGAAATCGTGTTTCAAAATCTAAGGTGGACCTCCTCCTTCTTCATTATCGTTATCGTCATCATCTTCTCATTTCATCGCATATCACCAACCCAACCCTACCTATTGTAATTATTGCTAGAGATCAGAAGCCATGGCCATGGAGGTGGAGCTTGAACCCATGGCCGCTTCCATCGGTGTCACAGTCCCCGTGCTTCGCTTCCTCCTCTGCTTCGCGGCCACCGTTCCTCTCAGCTTCCTGTGGCGCATCGTCCCCCGCTGCCTCCCTAAGCATCTATACTCCGCCGGCGTTGGCGTCTCCCTCTCTTACATTTCCTTCGGTTTGTCTTCCAACATGCACTTCTTGGTCCTGATCATGATTGGTTACTCCTCCATGCTCCTCTTTCGCCCCCGATGTGGCATCCTCACCTTCTTCCTCGGATTCGGTTATCTTATTGGCTGGTACGCTACCTATATATATCCAGAATGTTTCTCCATTCTATTATTATACGCACTTTCATAGTTATTAACGTACCGAAATTTTCACGTGACATATATTTCAGAACAGAAGGAGTGTATGACAAAGGTTTCGTTCATGCATTTCATTCCAATTTTTGGCTTTTAAAGTGAGAGGCAAAAAGGAAAAAAAAGATTTGACTGTTTGTTTGTTTGTTTGTTTGTGTAGCCATGTGTATTACATGAGTGGAGATGTATGGAAGGATGGTGGCATCGATGACACTGGTGAGGACTTGTTCATCGCTCATTTCTTCTTTTCTTTTCTTTTTTCATTTTTGTTAGTTTACGATTTTCTTACTGTGATTGAAGGCCATGTATAACTGAATGTATTTAATTTGTCTGTACAGTAAAAATATTTTACAAATATATCCAGTAAAGTTTGATCGACTACATTATTACAAATAGAAAAATGTTAGATGATTAATATTTTTTTCTTGTATTTGCCTTGCATTTGAGTAATCATAACCAACTTTCTATTTTTTTTATAATGCTAAATGCAAACTTATTTGCTTGTTTCATTTACAAGGAAATCAAATAGTTTAATTAAAAAAAATTATTTTTCTTAGGATTAATTTATATTATACTACGTAAGTAACAACTACCAATTAGTTCTCAACAATGACCAATACAATAGCTGATGTACTGTATGGTAGCTTTGCAGGTGTACCATGTTTCTGATATTGAAGGTGGTAACTCCGTTGTTTTGCTAACCTATATATACATATGGTTATGGTATTTATGTTGGTTGGTTGATTGGTTTATTAACTATTGTGTGTTACTACTAAGTAGGGGCCTTAATGGTGTTGACCCTGAAGATCATCTCTTGTTCGTTTAATTACAATGATGGATTGTTGAAAGAGGAAGAAGGTTTACGCGAAGCCCAATGGAAATACAGGTTGACGAAGTTACCTTCTCTGGTTGAGTACATTGGTTACTGCCTCTGCTGTGGGAGTCACTTTGCTGGTCCTGTCTTTGAAATGAAGGACTATCTTGATTGGACTGAAGGAAAGGGGGTAATTATGTTTGAATTCAAATTATTGATTAACAAGAACTAACAAATTTAGTAACAATTTAGGACATTATCTTTAAATTATTTACACTTACATATACATAAGTATGAATTAACTACCTAAACTTGGGGAAAAGAAATGAAATTGTGGAAATTAGTTAACTTTCTTATGTTACAATTTGAATTTGAACTCTATAGAGTTAATTAAACAAATTACTTATGAGGATAGTAGAGGAAGGAAGAATAGTACAAGAAACAAAACCGATGGCCTTGATTACTAGTAATAGAAATTAGTAACAGATAGTGATGATTTTAGTCCTAATCTTTTTCCATTATTGTTCAGATTTGGAGCAAAGAAGCGAAAGGGCCATCACCATCACCATATGGAGCAACCATTCGGGCCCTTATCCAAGCTGGTTTTTGCATGGCCTTGTATTTGTACCTAGTCCCTTATTTTCCTCTGTCCAGGTTTACAGAGCCTATATACCAAGAATGGGCATTCTGGAAAAAGTTTGGTTACCAATATATGTCCGGCTTCACGGCACGTTGGAAGTATTATTTCATTTGGTCGGTTTCAGAAGCTTCTATTATCATCTCTGGTCTTGGTTTCAGTGGTTGGGTGAATTCGTCTCCACCAAAGCCAAGATGGGATCGAGCGAAGAATGTGGATATTTTAGGTGTTGAGTTTGCAAAGAGTTCTGTTGTGATTCCAACTGTGTGGAATATTCAAGTCAGCACATGGCTTCGTCATTGTGAGTTTCTTATTATTGAGTTTTGCATTCTTTTTCTTCAAGTAGAACAAAGCCAATCTTTCAAAAGTTTGGCATGAAACTTGATTTAGGTAGGTCTTAGGCTTAGATCGCATAGTTACAACTTGCAAATTTTGAACATCTTTCATTTTTTTTCTTCTCTTAGCCTGTAAGCCAAGCAAGATTCAGAGTCTGAAATTGTGAAAATCTTATTATGGTATCATTTGTGTTTCATGCAAGATGTTTATGAGCGGCTTGTTCAGAGCGGTAAGAAACCCGGATTCTTTCAGTTACTTGCTACACAGACCATCAGTGCTATTTGGCATGTGAGTAAAACTTACACTGCATCTTGATTGATTTTTTTTCCCAGTTACTTGCATTGCAAGTTAAGTCCTTGTATTACAAAAAAGTGTTACCCTTAAAATTTGATGGAATTTTTTTAATTTCTTTACAGAACTGCTTTGTTGTGCTGGTAAGTTGTATTGTTGAATCTGCGCTTTATAACATTCTGGCTTTATTATTGCAGGGGGTGTATCCTGGATACATCATCTTCTTTGTTCAGTCGGCGTTAATGATTGCTGGTTCAAGAGGTAATACATTAGAATAAGCTAGTATGCTTTTCTCTTGTTTTTTAACATGTCATGCTGTGTTCCTTTTGAAACAGCCATTTACAGATGGCAGCAAGCGATGGCCCCATCAATGGCAAACGCATTCGTGTTTTTGAATTTTGCTTATACACTTGTCGTTATAAATTACTCTAGCGTCGGTTTCTTGGTTAGTTTCTCCCTCCCTCTCCAACCCTAGAGTTTAGTCGCTTATACTTCACAGCTTTAACTCATTCAAATTTGGTGTTTTAATAGTGTTCTATTGTTTCTCTGAATTTTGAATAGGTGCTAAACCTGCACGAAACTCTTGCCGCTTTCGGAAGTGTGTATTATATTGGAACTATTCTTCCCATTTTAATGATTCTTCTTGGTAAAGTAATCAAACCCAGGAGGCCTGCAAGGTCCAAAGCTCAAAAAGAGCAATGAGGTACACATTGCAATTCAATCTTCATGAAGATTTTTATATGGGATTAGAATAGTGTGAGAGTCTGAGAGAATGCATTTCAATCTTCCATAGGTTCCTACCCTGGTTGGCATTCAATGTTTTGTAACATCTGCTTTTTATTCTTCACAATTTGGTATTTAATTGTATTTTTAAAAGTTGTTATTGAAGAAAATAATTATTCAAACATCTTGAATTTCTGTAATCTCTATGCTTTGTTAACTCCTGACTCCTTAGAAGTTAGAATTACTTCAAGGTGTTCTATTTTTCAAATCTCAGCTGCAATAAAAACTTGAACTCTCGTATCTTTTTTGTAATGCGAGGAACTCGATACATTGTAACATACCATAACTATGTCTACATCTATATGCATATGTAAACCTCACTTGAAAATTGTATTTAATGTAATATGTAATGCATCATTACACAAGTAATAAGAGTACACCTATTCTCATTGTTGTTCATTAAACAATCAATATTATACACTTAATTTCTATTCTGTTCATTTTCCAATTGAGTACACCACTGAGGCGAACAAAAACAACGCTGAAAGACGCCAAAGACAAAAGAATCTCTAAAATAAAAGATTAATTAAGTTTAATTTGACAAAAACCATCAAACATCAACTGATTATGTTTCTAAGAGAAAACACTGAGTTACTTGATAGAAGAGTTTAGACTTTAGATGACAAACTTAATCCGTTAAAAATTAAAAAATTAGTCTATAGCATTTAATGTTGTAAATCACGTAAAAAAATAAAATTACACAAAAAGTGTAAAGAGATTGAAATTTAAATTAGTTATAAATAAATATAAAAATCACTATTAACTTGTGAATTTTTTAATGTGTCCTAAGAATATATCGACATGTATAATAAAGATGCAATGATTAAGATGGTGAGTCTTGAACACTTCATTTAAATTAAATAATATACATGTGTGTGTAAAAAACCAAATAAAATAAAAATAGTCTTTTTAAAAAACAGAATGTACCGAATTAGGCTTGAGTTAAATTATATAAAAACAAATTAGTTAAGTAACTAATAAATTTAAAAGCAAATAAGTATAGTAACCAGTACTATTTTTAATGATTTATTTCGATTATACTATGTGTAGACTAAAATCAGTTATCAAAGTCAATTACTAGTATAAAATACATGTTGGAATATAAATACACATTGAAATAAATTAAAACTACATATATCTTTATACATAAATACATTGGTAGCTGATTTTAGTATACGAATAGTATTTTTAAATTTATTTATATACTTTGTTGTTAGTAAAGTATCAGCTGAGAGGTGGATGCCGTGTATCCAAGAATCACGATGCTCAATGATGGACTACAACAACTCACTTGAACTTTTAAAGTGAGTATGAGAGAATGAGAAAGAAGCATATGTAAACAATGATGTGAAGATGAATTGAATTGGTATAGAATGAATTGATTCTGCATAATTACATTAGTGATAGAATTAATGCAAGTACTATGTGTATATTGCACTCTAGAGAGAACAAAGAGCATAGCTAAACACAAATACACGAAGCTATCCCTACCTAACCAAGATTACATTCAAAAACCTCATCTGAAATTAATTAACAAACTAACAATTGAATCTGTTAGTCCATAACGCAGAGTCAGTTACTTGTCTGTCAAGTGATATCTCTAATTTCATTAGCCTCTCCCAAACTCATGATAATTTTTGGAGTTACCTTGAGTCTGGTTCTGAATTTAGAAAAAACATCCATAGAATTGATGTAAAGAACATGCAATTAATTTCGGTTGACTCTTTCTCTAATAAAATATAAATCAAGCTCAAAGTGTTTTGTTTTATTGTGCATTATTATAGGATTAGTAGCGAGTAGTACTGTTACAAGTGCTAGAGGGTCCGAAGAAGGAATTCAAGCTCAACAAGAGATTTTGCACCCAAATAAGCTCCGAATCTGCAGCAACAAGGCCCCTGTATTTGGCTTCCATAGAGAAACGGCTCACTCGGTGTGCTTCCTGTTGGGTTAAAAATAAACTTGATAATTAAAATTTAAAAATTGATAGAAATTACTATTTAAATGGTTGTCTATATTTAGTTTTTATTTAAACCGTTTATTTATTAGGATATGTTAAATTTAGATGTTAAAGAGAAGTATAAATACATATGTAATCATTTTATAAAAAACAACAAAACAAATACATTCAATACATTTCTCTTTATTTTATATCTTCATGAGTGTGTGTGCCTTGTTCTTTTATTTTCCAATAAAGTGGTATCAGAGCCATGATGGGTGGTTTACGTCGGTCTAAAAATTTTCACAAAATAATTCCGTTGAAGTATAGATCCAGACCGATAAACAACCGTCAATCAAAGTTTAATTTTGGTTGTCACAAGTTCAACCCAATAAAAAATACTGAGAGTATTACTCCCGGGTCGTTCTCCCTAAGAATTACAATCGAATGCTCAATTATTGATTATGAGTTTCACAAAGGTGGGTTGATAAAAAGACAAGAAATTTAAATGACAAGAAAGTTAAAGTAGACAATAAAGTAATTCAACAACTAAAGATAACAAATACTAAAAAGAGGCATTCATGGCAAGGATTGAGAATCTAGATTTTCTATCCTAGTCATTAATCATAACACAATAATTATCAAGAGCTAATCCTATTTCGTTATCTCCAACATCGGGAGAAAATCAAATAAGACTAGTCAATCCTAATCCATAAGTAGCATAAATGGAAACAAGATCAACTAACAACTCTAAATCACCAATCTAAATTGTGTATTAATGACTCAAGATTGCCTAATTTCTTCTTCCAAGCCAAGAATGCACAAAAGCTACACTAAATCTAAGCCAAGTATTTTATCAAATACTTGGTAGGCATAAAAAGAAATTATGTTAAAATAGCAAAAAATATAAATTTTACAACTACCCAAAGTAAGAAAATGACAATAACAACTCAATTAAACAAGAAGGACATGAAAAAATAAATTACATTAAAGAAAATCAAAATACAACAATAGTGCATGAACATAAAAGTGATAAAATAAAGGAAATAACAAAAAAAAAAAACTAAGAAAGCAAGGATGTAGCAACAATAAATTGCAAGAAAAACTAACATAAAACAAGAATTAAACCTAAATCTAAGGGAGTTCTAAGTTCTAACCTAACTCTAACCTAATTCTAGAGAGAGTTACTATTCTACTCTTAATTGCTCTCCCCTTTGCCCATTCTTGATTTTGGCTTCAAATACTTCAGAAATGAGTAGATTTGGGCCTTGGCAGCTGCAGAATTCGCTAGTCACATTTTCTTTAATGAAGTCACGTGCTGCTTGTCACGCGTACGCGTCCCTTGGCGATGCTCTTACTCACGCGTATGCGTGGACATGATTTCCACCAAATCCTTATTTCTTCATGAATTCTCCACTTTGCATGCTTCTTCTTCACTTCTTTCAACCCAATATTTGCCTTCTAAACCTGAAATTACTTAACAAACACATCAAGGCATCGAATGGAATTAAGTGAATTAAATTTATCAATTTTAGGGCCTAAAAAGCATGTTTTCACTCTTAAGCACAAATTAGGGAGAATTTACAAAACCATGCTATTTCATTGAATAAATGTGAGAAAAGTTGATAAAATCTACCAAATTCAATACAAGATAAACCCTAAAATGGGGTTTATCAAGCTACTTATAAAATGTCTTCATCAAAAGGAACTACTTTATCTTTTCAATACCCACAATTATCTAAGCTCAACTATGACAATTGGGCAGCTCGAATGAAAGCAATTTTCGGTGCTCAAGGAGTGTGGGAGATGATTGAGGAAGGGTATGTAGAACAAGAAAATGTGGAAAAGCTAACAGAAGCTCAGAATGACGAATTAGAAAATAAAAAAAAGAAAGATCAATGTGCACTTACTATCATTCATCAAGGATTGGATGATGATATGTTTGAGAAGATTGCTGATATAACCAACACAAAAAAAGCTTGGGATACTCTTCAAAATTCCGTCATAGGAGTTGAAAAGGTGAAGAAGGTTCGTCTTCAAACTCTAAGAGCTGAGTTTCAGTCTCTAATGATGAAGGAGACTGAATCCATTTCGGATTATTTCACCAAAATTTTGATGGTAGTGCACCAAATAAAAAGGCTTGGAGAAAAATTAAAAAATATTTGTGTTATTGAGAAAATCCTTTGTTCTCTCAACTCAAAATTTTACCCTGTGGTGGTAGCCATTGAGGAGTCCAAAGATTTGGATACGATGTCCATTGATCAGTTGAATGGTTCCTTACGGGCCCATGAAGAAATAATGGATAAAGGCAAGCAAGAACGTGTGGAGCATGTCTTGCAGGCAAAACTTTCATGGAATGCTAGAGGAGAAGCCAACGAAAGTAGACGACAAAGATGAGGTCGAGGCCGTGGACAAGGACGAGGACATGGTTACAAAAGAGGAAAAGATGAGAAAAATTATTTTCAAGAGAAAAGAAATCAAAATTTTTCTCGAGATCGTGTAAGAGGAAGAACAGTTGACAAAAGACACATTGAATGCTATTCATGTGGAAAGAATGGACATTATTCTTGGGAGTGTCAGACATCCAAAGAAGAAGAAAATAAACTTGTTATGTACAATGAAGATGTTGAAGAACCAACATTATTCCTTACGCTCAAGGAAGATCAAAATTCTGAAGATAGTACATGGTATCTTGACAATGGAGCTAGCAACCATATGACAGGTAATAGGAGTAAATTTGTAGCACTCGACACCAACGTAAATGGACACGTTCATTTTGGTGATGAATCAAAAGTAGAGATCAATGGCAAATGGACAATTCTATTGGAGCTGAAGAATGGAAGTCATAATATTCTTTCTAATGTTTATTACATCCCAAAGATGAGGAATAATATCTTGAGTATTGGGCAACTTATGGAGAATAGTTGCAAGATAGTCATGGAAGATCGCTATCTTTGGCTTAGAGATAAAAATGGAAATCTTATTGCTAAGGTTTCTATGACAAAAAATCGTATGTTCTTGTTAAATATGAGAAGTGGTGAAGCTATATGTTTGAAGTCATGTATTGAAGATCCACCATGGATTTAGCATATGAGATATGGACATTTAAATTTTGGTGGACTCAAGGAATTGGGAACAAAGAAGATGGTAAAAGAAATTCCAACAATTGATCATCCTCATCAGTTATGTGAAGCTTGCTTACTTGGAAAACATTCAAAAAAAAGTTTTCCAAAGTAGTCCAAATCAAGAGCTACCAAGCTACTTCAGCTTATCCACGCGGATGTTTGTGGACCTATCAAGCCTTTATCACTTGGTAAGAGTGCTTATTTTCTGCTTTTCATTGATGATTATTCAAGAAAAATATTGGTTTATTTCTTGAAGCAAAAAAGCAAAACATTTAATGCATTCAATAAGTTTAAAGCCCTCACTGAAAAGGAAAGTGGCTATGAGATAAAAGCTCTCAAAACTGACAGAGGTGGAGAATTCACTTCAAATGAATTCAAGACATTCTGTGAAAACCATGGTATTCGACGTCCCCTAACTGTTCCTAAATCGCCTCAACAAAATGGTGTTGCTGAAAGAAAGAATAGGACAATTCAAAATATTGCAAGAACGATGTTGAAAAGTAAGTCATTACCAAAAGAGTTTTGGGGAGAAGCAGTTGCATATGCAGTTTATCTCTCAAACCGCTCACCTACTAAGAGTTTGAGAGATATAACACCTCAAGAAGCATGGAGTGGTTTGAAGTCTAATGTATCTCATTTAAGGGTATTTGAATCTATTACATATGTCCAAATTCCTGAGCAAGAAAGATCGAATCTTGATGATAGGAGCCAAAAGCTTGTATTTATTAGTTATGAGGAGAATACTAAAGGCTACAAATTCTTCAATCCATCAATAATAAAGTAATAATAAGGAGAGATGTTGAGTTTGAAGAAAATGCAAAGTGGGACTTGAGTACACAAAATGAAGTCACTTATGATTTTCTGCCTTACTTTGAGGAAAAAGAAGCCCCGATGCAAGAAGTGCAAGGAGAAATCGATCATTCAACACCAGCATTAACCCCACTAGCATCATCATCGTCATCTCCATCCTCTAGTTCAAGCGAAGGCCCTCATAGATATCAATGTCTCCCTGATCTCTATAAGCAAACAAAAAATGCTAGAGGATGAAAATTTATTGTGTTTACTCTCCAATGATAAGCCTTTAAGTTTTAAAGAAGCTATCAAAGATAAGAAATGGATACAAGCTATGGAAGAAGAAATTCAAGCAATTGAGAAGAACAACACTTGGGAACTTGCATCACTTCCAAGTCTTTGATAAACCCCAATTTTGTGGTTTATCTTGTGCTTATTTTAGGAGATTTTATCACCTTTTCCCACATTTATTCAATGAAATAGCATGGTTTTGTAATTCTCCATTAAATTGTGCTTAAGTGTAAAAACATGTTTTTTAAGCCCTTAAATTGGTGATTTTGATTCACTTTAATTCCATTCGATGCCTTGATGTGTTTGTTGAGTGATTTCAGGTTCATAAGACAAGTATTGGATGGAATAAATAAAGAGAAAAGCATACAAAGTGTAGAATGCATGAGGAAACAAGGATTTGGAGTACATCAACCCACGCGCACGCGCAGCTCACGCGCACGTGTGGAAGTGAAGTTGCATGGCGACGCGTACGCGTACATGACGCGTACGCGTGGATAGGAAAATTGCCAAGCGACGCGCACGCGTGACCCACGCGTACGCGTCGATGCTCGCACGTGACTTGACGAATGGACTTTTGCTAGTAAAGAATTTTTATAAAAATAATCACGTTGTAGATATAGTTTCTAAACCAACAGAGAATTCTTTCGTACAAAAGTTTGGTTGTCACAAGTAACAAAACCCAATAAAATTTATAACCAAAGTATTTAAACCTCGGGTCGTCTCTCAAGAAATTGCAGGGAAGTATGATTTATTATTGGTTATGGAAAAAGATATATTTCTGGGTTTTTGAAATAGGAAACAAGAAAATAAATTAACAATAAAGTAAATTAATAATCATAAAAACCATTGCAAGGTATAAGAACTGGAAATCCCATCCTAGTTATCCTTATCAGGTGTGATGAGAATTGTTTATTGCTTCCACTTAGTTAACCCTTACTAAATAAAGGAAAGTCAAGTGGATTAATTAATTTGATTCCTCAAGTCCTAGTCAACTCCTGTGGAAAGACTAGCTTTAGAGGTATCCAAATCAATAAGCAAATTCCAATTTTTAATCAACAGCTGAGTTTGATAACTCAAGTGTCACCAATTAATCAACCAAAGCAAAGGGGGAAAATCTAAATTACTTATATCATAAATAGAAGAAAGCAATCATAAATCTGAAATACCTCGAATTGTATTAAATAGAAAATCAAATTAAACATAGGAATCCATAAACCAATTTGGGAGAGTAAACAACTAAAGTAATAGAATGAATAAAAGTAGAAGAGAATATAAATTAAAGGAACATTGAACCTGGCATTGAAGAGAAACAATCCTAACACTAAGAGAAATCCTAATTCCTAAAACCTAGAGAGAGGAGAGAACCTCTCTCTCTAGAAACTACATCTAAAACCTAAAATTATGAATATGAAAGTTGTTTTTATGAATGGATGGATTCCCCCACTTTATAGCCTCTAATCTGTATTTTCTGGGCCAAAAACTGGGTCAAAAACAGCCCAGAAATCGTCCCCAGTGATTTCTGATACGTACAGGTCGCGGCAAAGTCACGCGTGAGCGTGGATTGGA
This sequence comes from Arachis ipaensis, assembly GCF_000816755.2. Lineage (NCBI taxonomy): Eukaryota > Viridiplantae > Streptophyta > Magnoliopsida > Fabales > Fabaceae > Arachis > Arachis ipaensis. Next base: position 58,982,383 of record NC_029785.2, read on the forward strand.
TTTTTGCCAGGTCACGTGTCCGCGTAATCCATGCGTGTGCGTCGCAAATCTTCGGGACAGCTATGGCAAATTATATTTTTTTGCGAAGCCCCGGATGTTAGCTTTTTAACGCAACTGGAATCGCCTCATTTGGACCTCTGTAGCTCAAGTTATGACCGATTTAGTACCAAGAGGTCAGGCTGGACAGCTTTAGTAGTTCCTTCAGTTTCTTGTATTTCTTCCACTTTTGCATGCTTCCTTTCCATCCTCTAAGCCATTCCTGCCCTGTAATCCCTGAAATCACTTAACGCACATATCACGGCATCAAATGATAATAAGAGAGGATTAATATTAACAAATATAAGGCTAAAGAAGCATGTTTTCAATCATAGTACAAAATCAGGAAGGAAAACCTAAAACATGCGAATTGTATGAACAAGTGTGTAAAGACTTGATAAAAACCACTCAATTGAGCACAAGATAAACGATAAAATAGTGGTTTATCAATCTCCCTACACTTAAGCATTAGCATGTCCTCATGCTAAGCTCAAGAGAAGCTATAAAGGAGTGAAGAGGAATGGTAGAAAGTATGAAATGCAACCTATCTATATGAATGCAACAACATGCAAAATGTTTCTGCCTACTTGGTTAAAAGTAAATAAACCTTTCAAGAACAAATATGAACTGGATTTCACTAATTCAAATCATAAAAATGAAGTACAAGTAAACTTGCAGAAGAAAATAGCTCATGAAAGCCGGGAACAAAGAATCGAGCATCGAACCCTCACCGGAAGTGTATACACTCTAATTACTCAAGTGTTTAAAGTTCGACTCTCTCAATTCTCTACTAACTTTGCTTTCTAAGGTTCACTTTTCTTCTACCAATCAACACTAATTTGATGCACAAAATACACATATCAAGAGGTCTTTTAAGGGTTGTAATTGGGTTAAGGTCAAGGTAGGATTGTATTTGGTCAAGTGGACTAAAATCTGAATCCTTAATTAACTTAAACTTTTCCCACCTAACTTAAGACAATCCATGTAATCATAATACAAAATCTAATTATCCATTAACCATGTTTTCCATATATTCATGCATCCTAATTTCGAGTACAATGCATATGCATTGCTTTCACCATTTACTTTGGGGCATTTATCCCCTTTTGCTTATTTGCTCTTTTTCTTTTCTTTTTCTCTTTTTCTTTTTCTTTTTTTATTTATATATATATATATATATATATTTTTTTTTCTTTTTATTTTTCTCAAGGCATATGATTAAGGTATTGAATGCATGAACATATTCTCAACTTTCTTTCACATTTTCAGAAAATTCTAACATACTCAATTCTCAAACCAAATGTTTCCAAACCCAATTTCCCCACACTTAAATCATAACTCTCACTAGTCTAAGCTAACCAAGGATTCAAATTAAGGACATTATTGTTTTCCTCTTAGAGTTAATGATGTGCTAAAGTAAAGAATAAAAGGGGTAAAATAGGCTCAAATTAGTTTGCAAAGGATAATGAAAGGTTAAGGCCATATGGGTATGTAAGCTTAGTAAAACAAGGCATCAATCATATAAGTGCATGCATACATCAAACAATAGAAATATAGAATTAAGCAAGACAAAGATCACAATTTTAGAGAGAAAAATACACACAAAAAATAAAATATTGGTTGATAAAATACAACCAATCAAATAAGCTAAAAAATCTCACAGGTTTTGTGTGTTCGAGCTCTAAACCATGTTCCAAAATAATATTTCTTCAAACAAGTTCAATAAAAAATTTTAATTCAAATTAGTAGAATGCTATAAAAAGTTTCTTGAAAAAGAAAATATTACTTTAACCAAGTGGTGGTAAAATATGCACAAAATCAAACAAATATGCAATCAAACATGCAAATGCAACAATGAACAAACAAAGAAAATAAAACAGTAGTGTTAAGAAGGAAATAACTAACCCACGGAAGTCGGTATCGACCTCCCCACACTTAAACATTGCACCGTCCTCAGTGCATGCTAAGATGTGCGAGTGGACGGGTTGCTCCAACTGACGCTTTTCTCCATAGATTGTGCAGATGGCCTTGTCTGTCACCCCATATAGAAGTTCTTTTTCTTTTCTTTCCCGGTAGCCATCCTGAAAGAAGAGGAAAAGAAGAAAAGTAACCCAGAAACAAAGATAGAAAACAAATAAAATATGGTTGGGTTAATGCCAAATAATGAGGGTGTCAATTACATGGTAGCTACAACATGCAAGTGAGAAAATAGTGGAAGCAAATGGCATATCAATTAGTGCAAAAGTTGCAACAATGGGGAGAGAGTGTGGGTAATGCAAGATAGTATAAGTATCATAAAAGAATAACATTGACTTATGAATAATAATACCCAATCAGAATAAAATAAGCCATGAAGCACCAGAATAATTCAAGAAAAGATGTAACAGTTGAATAAGAAAATTTAACACCAATAGAAAAATAATAAATTTAGAAAAGAAAATAAAAATATGCACAAAATTAAAATGCAATGAATTAAAGTATGAAAATAAATTAAGTAAAATAGAATGAAAGTGAAGAGGGATGAGAAGTTAAAGGGATAAAGAAGAAAAAGAAAGTAAGAAAGGAGAAGGAGGAAAAGGATGTAGAGTAAAGAAGAAGGAAGACAAAGAAAAAAAAGAAAGAAATAAGGATTAGAAAAAAAAAGATAATAAAAGTGGCGGCGTAGGGATCTGGTGGTGTTGCGCTAGTGACGCGCACGCGTGCTCCACGCGTACGCGTGACTGTGTTTGTGCTACTCGCGCGAAGGCATCCTTACGCGCATACAACTCTCTGTTTGTCTTGGGGTGTGTGCCAAAATAACATGTGACACGTGCGCGTCATTGATGCGTACACGTGAGTGATCAGAATTTGAAAATGGCGCGCACGCGTACGCATGGGTGATTTTATGCCTTGGGCACAGTGCCCGCACCAGGCCAGCACAACTTTCGGCCTGACACCTCTTTACGCCGATTTGTAGGGTCACGCATACGCGTGGCTGACGCGTACGCGTGGAAGGCTGATTTTGCAATTGACGCAGACGTGTCAGGGACGCGCTCGCGTGGGCGTGTTTGTGCCTAAAGCACGCCTCCAGCCATGCTCCCGCGTAACTTTCTGTAAGGTTTAGCGTTGCATGTGACGCGTGAGCGTGATTTACGCGCACGCGTGGAACGTGCTTTTCTGCCCCCTTTTTTTTTTTATGAAGAATGCAAAATGCAGAGATGAATATGCAGAAATTATGAATGAATACTAATAAAAATAAAATAAAACAAAACTAGGAATAAAAATGAAAGATCATACCATGGTGGGTTGTCTCCCACCTAGCACTTTTAGTTATTGTCCTTAAGTTGGACACTTGGTGAGCTCCTTGTCATGGCGGCTTATGCTTGAACTCATCTTAAAACTTCCACCAATGCTTGGACTTCCAACAATCTCTATCAATTCCAGGTACATTCCCCAACCTTTGATGAAGTTCTCTACAAGCTTTGAGCTCCCAAAGTCGATCCTCATGTATGCCTGGATCCCAAATCTTGTTTCTGCACCCGTCTTCAAGTGGAACATGATGATTCCATCCGGGTGGTAAGTAATCCGAATTCTCACTAAGGCATCCAAACAGCTTTCTAGACCTATTCAGTTGAGTTTTACACCAACCCTTGCATTTAAACTTTGAGCCTTCCACCATATTGAATCTTGCATGACAACTCCTACCACTAGCCATCTCCCTCTTACTCGTAAAGCCACAAAGAGCTCGAAGTTGACCATCTGTCTCAAGTAAACCATATTCAAGTGGAATGAGAAAGCTAAGAGATATGAATTTTACCCACTTGAATGTTGTGAAGGATGATGGTGACTTAGGGGAGAGGTCTCCAACAACTTTGGCAAAGTGATTTCAAGCTCCACTCCCTTATGCTCTTCTTTGACAACTTCCACCTCTTTGCAAGCTTCTTCAAGTTCAACCTCTTCCTCTTGGTAGCTTTCTTCTAATTCAATCTCTTCTTCCTTATTTACCAAGGGCATGGGAGGTTGTGCTTCTTCTTCTTTAATCTCCATCTCTTGATCAACCTCTTCAAAGTCTTTAACCAGGCTATGCCTTGGAGGTTGTACACCCTCCTTAACATCAATTTCAAACGTCTTTGAAGGAGGCTCTATAACTTGACTTTCCCATGGAGGTTCAGCATCTCCTAAGTCTTCAACCACTTCTTCATCTTCAGTAATTTTGGCTTTCTCCACTTGCTCTAGTACAGAATCAGACTCCTCCTTGATGTCTTCCTTTCTATGATAACTTCTTTCAACTATTATTTCATCTTCAAGGGTCTCTCCTGCCGCTACCTTTAGGGCCTCCTCTAGCTTCTTATGAAGTATGGATTTGCGAAGATGATTCCTTCTTTCTTGTTCCATATCAATAGCATAATTGGGATCATCTTGCTTTTGGATTGATGGATCTGGGTGCTCTTCCATGGAGGGTGGTGATGGGATGGAAAGATCATTATGTGGTTGAAAAGGAAGTGCACTAGAGCTTGAGGGTTGAATATTGGAGGTAGAGGGTTGGTTCATGCGGGATATAAGATTTTGGAGTGTCGAGGTGAGTCCAATGATGTTAGAGATAAGTGTGTTGTTATCCAATGGAGGTTGGGTTGGATAGGAGGGTTCATTTGTTGGGAGAGAGGGCTCATAATACGGAGGTGGTTCTTCTTGATAAGGATATGGAGATGGTGAATATTGAGGTGGTGGTTCCGGGTGTGGTTCATATGGTGGTTGGTGTGGTGGATAAGGATTAGGGTCATATGGAGGTGAATGGTGGAAAGGGGCTTGTGAGTATGGTGGTTCAAAGGTATGTTAGGGAGGTGGTTCATAAGCATATGGTGGGGCTTGTTGGTAACCACAAGGAGGTCCACCATATTCATCATCTTGGTATGCACTCTGGAATGGATCTTGACCACAGTAATTTGGTGGATGTGGTTTGTCACGAGAGGGTCCACCATAACTATTGTCTGGGTATGCATCGTAGAATGGTCGTTGTCCCTGGTACTTTGGAAAGTGTTGTTGCCGAAAGGGTTGATCAGATCCTCGTGGCTCCTTCCATCTGTGATTGTTTTGACCTTGACGCATGTTTCTGTTTTAGCTTTCATTCCTTTCAACAACATTAGAACTAAACTCAAAGCGACGGGGGTGAGAGCTCATAGTAGCTAATAAAAATTTAAAACAAAAATAAAAAAAATAAACAAGCAAAATAAAATATTTACAATAACCAATAATAAGGCACACAATTGCAATTCCCCGGCAACGGTGCCATTTTGACGAACGGACTTTTGCTAGTAAAGAATTTTTATAAAAATAATCACGTTGTAGATATAGTTTCTAAACCAACAGAGAATCCTTTCGTACAAAAGTTTGGTTGTCACAAGTAACAAAACCCAATAAAATTTATAACCGAAGTATTTAAACCTCGGGTCGTCTCTCAAGGAATCGCAGGGAAGTATGATTTATTATTGGTTATGGAAAAATATATATCTTTGGGTTTTTGAAATAGGAAACAAGAAAATAAATTACAATAAAGTAAATTAATAATCATAAAAGCCATTTCAAGGTATAAGAACTGGAAATCCCATCCTAGTTATCCTTATCAAGTGTGATGAGAATTGTTTATTGCTCCCACTTAGTTAACCCTTCCTAAATAAAGGAAAGTCAAGTGGACTAATTAATTTTATTCCTCAAGTCCTAGTCAACTCCTGTGGAAAGACTAGCTTTAGAGGGATCCAAATCAATCAGCAAATTCTAATTTTCAATCAACAGTTGAGTTTGATAACTCAAGTGTCACCAATTACTCAACCAAAGCAAAGGAAAAAAAAATCTAAATTATTTATATCATAAATAGAAGAAAGCAATCATAAATCTGAAATACTTCAAATTGTATTAAATAGAAAATCAAATTAAACATAAGAATCTATAAACCAATTTGGGAGAGTAAACAACTAAAGTAATAGAATGAAAGTTGTTTTTATGAATGGATAGATTCCTCCACTTTATAGCCTCTAATATGTGTTTTTTGGGCCAAAAACTGGGTCAAAAACAGCCCAGAGATCGCCTCCAGTGATTTCTGATACGTACAGGTCGCGGCAAAGTCACACGTGAGCATCGTCCACGCGTGAGCGTGGATTGGATTTTTTCCAGGTCACGCGTCCGCGTGATCCATGCGTGCGCATCACCTATCTTCAGGGTAGCTTTAATAAATTATATATTGTTACAAAGCCCCGGATGTTAGCTTTCCAACGCAACTGGAACCGCCTCATTTAGACTTTTGTAGCTCAAGTTATGACCGATTTAGTACCAAGTGGTCAGGCTGGACAGCTTTAGCAGTTCCTTCAGTTTCTTGTATTCCTTCCACTTTTGCATGCTTCCTTTCCATCCTCTAAGCCATTCCTGCCCTCTAATCCCTAAAATCACTTAACGCACATATCACGGCATCGAATGGTAATAAGAGACGATTAATATTAACAAATATAAGGCCAAAGAAGCATGTTTTCAATCATAGCACAAAATCAGGAAGGAAAATGTAAAACATGTGAATTGTATGAACAAGTGTGCAATGACTTGATAAAAACCACTCAATTGATTACAAGATAAACAATAAAATAGTGGTTTATCATGACTCACTTAAAGGCAAAATGCTGGGGGCGATTTCTGAGCTGCCCAGGTCCAAATCCAACTTGGTTCTGAGGGTATTTGATGCAGAATTGAAGATTGAGCAAGGGGGGAGCACTTAGTTGTAGAATAGCATCATGTATTTTAGTTTCTAGAGAGAGAAGCTCCCTTTTCTCTCTAGAATTAGGGTTCTTAGGCTTATTTCCATCTTAGATCTAGGTTTTGATTATTGTTCTCATCTTATTTTCCTTATAATTTCATGCTTCTACACTTTAATTCTCTTAGTTTTCGTGTTAATTTTACTTTTATGCCTCCTTTATGTTCATGAATGCTCATGTTAGATTTGGTTTACATTTAATGCAATTTGATATTTGATGTTTCCTTTATTGATGATTTGAGTTGTTAATTTACTTTTCTTGCAATTGGTAGTTGGTAGATTTATTATTCTTGCACTTTTACTATGCTTTTCTTTTATGCCTTCCAAGTATTTGACAAAATGCTTGGTTGGGCTTTAGAGTAGACTTTGAGCATTCTTGGCTTGGAAAGAGTAATTATGTGATCTTGAGTCATGAAAACCCAACCTATGTTGGTGATCTAGAGTTGTTAGTTAATATTATTTCTATTGACTCTAATCTCTTGCTAATTCCATTAGTGAGTTGATTAGGATTTTTGGATTGAGATTAACTAGTCTTGTTTGACTTTCTCTTATGGAAGATAACTTATACCTTCTTCCAACATTGGAGATGACGAAATAAGATAAATTCTTGTTAATTGTTGTTATTAGTGACTAGGATGGAAAGCCTATGATCTCAATCCTTGCCATGAATGTCTCTCTTTATTACTTGCTTTCTTTAGTTACTTGCTTGATTTACTCTTCTTGTCATTTAAATTCTTGCCCATTTATTTTCTTGCCCCTTTATAAATCAAACCCCTCTTGCACATTCATAGCTAATAATTGACCACTTCATTGCAATTCCTTGTGAGCCCGGAGTCTAAATACTTCAGTTAATTTTCATTGGGGTTTGTACTTGTGACAACACCATATTTTTGCATGTGAGGATTCTTTGTTGGTTTAGAACTATACTTGCAACGAAATTTCATTTGAGGAAATTCTATATCAACTAAAGCTCTCACATCAAAATGGCGCCGTTGTCGGGGAGTTGCAATGGTGTTATGTTATTGGCTATTGTATATATTGTGAATAGCTTGATTTTTGGTTTGTTTGTTGGTTTTTGCTAGTTGTACGACTTTATCTTCTTTATTTCTTGTTAGCTTTTGTTTTTAGTTTCTCTTTTACCATGAATTCTCACCCCTTTGGCTATGAGTTTGGCTCAAATTATGTTGTAGGGAATGGAAGCTACAATGATAATATGCACTAAGGATGGAACAATCAAAGGTGGAGGGAGCCTCAAAGGATTGATCACCCTTCTTAGCAACAACCTCCTCCGGTTCCCTATAGGTATAATTCCCATCCTAATGCATATCAATCTAATGGATATGGTGACCCTTATTTTGCTTGTCAACAACCACCACCATATGTCTATGAACCACCTCCTTAACATAATTTTGAACCACCATACTCACAAGCCCCTTACTACCAAACACCTCCATATGACCCTAATCCTTATCCACCATACCAACCACCTTTTGAGCCCTACGAACCATACATGGAACCACAATAATTCCAACATAACTACTTCCAAGAACCACCTCAATATGCACCATCTTCATACCCTTACCAAGATGAATCACCTTCCAATTATGAGCATTTCCTCCCAAACAATGAATCATCTCTACCACCGCCACCAATGGATGGACCTTCCCAATCCTTTGTGGAAGAACAACAAGAGCTTCTAGCTAGGTGTATGAAGCATGAAGAAGAGTTCAAGAAGATAGAAGCCGTGCTTGCCACCATAGCATGAATCGTTAGCAACATGGTCTCCTCCAGACTAAGCCTAAGCAACCAAGGCACTCCCATTGACGAATGTGGAGAAATAATTTAGGAGCATAGTAAGGGAGTGAGTTTAGAGCTTCAAGGTGAAGAAGAGGAGTTGAAGCAAGAATTGCCACATGGGGAGGAAGTTGAGATAATTGAGCTGGAAGAAGTGGTTGAAAACATAGGAGATGTTGGAAGTCCATGGGAATGTAGCATTATAGAGCCCTCTTTCAAGAAGCTTGATATTGATGTTGAGAAGGATGTACAACTTCCAAGACATATCATGGTGGAAAACTTTGGAGAGGTTGATTAAGAGATGGATTCAATCATTGATGAATTCTTATGTACAATTGAATCCTCCTCCATTGGGCTTGACATGGAGATTAAGGAAGAAGGTACCTCACCTCCCATACCCTTGGTAAGCAATGAAGAAAAGATTGAATTGGAAGGAAGCTACCAAGAGGAAGAGGTTGAGAAAGAAGCAAGCTCCATCGTTGAAGATGATTCCACACCAACCAATGAGTCTTTTGGAATTGATGAACCTACCTCATTGTGTTGTGAAGTTGATGACAAGGAGGACCGTACACAACCTCTGACATATGGTTTGAGCAATGAAGGGTGTATAGAAGAAGTTGGTGAGCAAGGAATTGAAATTAAAGAAGCTTGCAAAGAGGTGAAAGTTGCAAAGGAAGACCACAAGGGAATGGATCTAGCATTGGCTAAGTGTGGGAAGGTCGTCCTCCCTAAGTCACCATCATCCAACACAACATTCAAGTGAGTAAAATTCCTATCCCTAAGCTTTACTTTCTCACTTGAATATGGTTTGCTTGAAAATGATGGTCAACTTAGAGCCCTTTGTGGAGTTAAGAATAGGAGGGAGTTGTGTAGTGGTTGGAGACATCAGTCTACGTTCATGATAGTTGCATGCTCGAAGTTGAATAGCAATGGTTGGTGTAGAACCAAATTGCATGGGTCTAGGAGAATGTTTGGATGCTTAATTGAGAATTCACAAGCCTTGTCACCCAAATATAACTATGGTAGTCAACGAGAAGATGGGTTCAAGAACAAGGTTTGGGACCCCGGAATCCATTTCAACAATCAAAACTTTTGGGGCCTTGTCATCTACCTAAGCTTACTTGAAGGCCTTGTGTGCTTAATTTGGGATCCGGGTGGACATTGGAGATGCAAACATTGGTGGGGATTCAAGGATGAATTCAAGCATAAACCACCATAGCAAGGACCCCCACCAAATGTCCAACTTAAGGACTTAAACTAAAAGTGCTAGGTGGGAGACACCCCACCATGGTAAAATCTTTCCTTTTTCTCTTTTGTAAATAATGGTTAAATTAGTTTAATTTCATGTTTTGATTGGTTTGTTGCATTTTGTTGGTAGTTTAGCATGTTAAATAAGGTTTTATGATGTTTTGGTAGTTGTTTGGAGGTTTAGAATGCTTGGATTGGTGCAAAAACATAGAAAAAATTTAAAAAATCGGGCACCAATCCACGCATGCGCGTGCTTCACGCGTACACGTGATTCAAGTATTTTCGACCATCCACATGCACGCGCCACCCACGCGTACGCGTGGATTGCAAATTTTCACCACCAAGCCATTTTCCCGAGAGTTGCGCGCGCAGCGCGCGAAACCTGTGCGAAACGTGCAAGCCAACTCACGCGTAAGCGTGAAGGATGCGTACGCGTCACTCTCGAAATAACCCATCGACGCACACGCGTGCCTTACGCATACGCGTCGCGCCCATTTCACCATTCTACACGCACGCATCACTGATGCACATGCATGGCCTGCCCTGCATCAACCATCTTCTTTTCTTCTCTTCTTCCCATTTATTTCCTTCTTCTCTCCTCTTCTCTTCTCCTACTCCTCATTTAACACTACCAAACACCATTCACAACTATTCCTTTTAGTTAGTTAGTTGTTTAGTTAGTTTACTCTTTGTTTAATTTTTGTTTTTCATTATAAATATTGGATTGTTAATCTTGTTTACCATCTCTTGCTGCTGATTGTTGATAGGATGTTAGTTTAACATCAATTTTTGCTAATTTCATTTGTTGGATTCTATTGTTGAAGTTATAATAATTACTTGGTTTTGAGCTCTTCATGCTTATTCTGTGAACGCCAAGTACGTGTGACATCGCCTTCAAGCTTTTAAGTCTTTTGAATTGCATGATTTGGCCGCCATGTGATTTGCACCCTTTTCTTTGATTAGGCAGTTTCTTGATGGATGATGTGCATTTATCTTAATGAATTATGCTTCTTGATCATATACATCCATATGTTTTTGGCTTGAATGATTTCATGCTTCTTTATTGCTTGTTTGGTTGTTTTGACCCACAAGTTTAGAGCATTTCAAGCACACTAGAATGAATGAAGTGCATGTTCCTCTTTTGTATAATTGTGACATAGCTCTCTATGTTGGTGTGTGTGTTCTAAACTGTGTGTAACTTAGAATGCACACTCACTTTTATTCATGTCGCACATTGGGTCACCCACCTTATTCTAGTGAATTACCTCATTCCAACAATGTACGCTTCCTTACTTTTGTATTTTCTCATCTTACGGTGTTATATTTTTGTTTTTCATGATTGATGCACCATAAGCAAAAATGGAAGCGGGAGAAAGAACACGCAGCAACCGGTTAATCCGCCAGCTGAGGGTGACAATTCGGAGAGTCGCTGTACCCCCTTGCTCATCTTTGAGTGCACTGAGGATGGTGCAAACTTTTAAGTGTAGGGAGGTCGTCCGAACAATCAGCATTTTTGGGTGACAATTTCTAATCCCAACACTTTTTCATTTCATTCTTAGGTCCTTCAAGATTTTGTTGCATTCTCTTGTTTTGCATACATATACACAATAAGCTTAGTCAATTAATGAGATTTTCCAAGGATTTTACCTATAGGGCACCCCAATTGATTGAAAAAAAAAAATTTTTTAGAACTTTCTTGAATTATACAATTGTGGATCATGTTTTTGAGCTAAGAACACAAGCATGTGAGATTTGACCCTAATTGTGTGGTTACATCATATAACCACTTATTTTCATTCTTGTGTGCATTATTCTCTTTCTATGATTGTAATCTTTGATTTGTTTGATTCTTTATGTCTATTATTTTGTGTATACATGCACTTATATGATTGAGGCCATTGTTTCAAATAACTCACTTATCCAAATAGCCTTACCTTTTTATCTTCCATTGTTAGCCAATTTTGAGCCTATGCTTAACCCATTTGTTCTTAATTGTAGCACATTACAAGCCTAAATAAAAAATAATAAATGTTCTTAATTTGAATCTTTGATTAGCTTAGGCTAGTGAGAGTGTTCATTATTTGATTTTGGGAAAGTTGGGAACATTGAGTAGAGATAAAAGTATATTTTGTATTTGTGTTGAAAATCTTGGGAATTGGGTACATACTCATGTATTAATCATATGTAAACCATATGCATTGATGTTCTTGTATATATTTTAGTTGAAAAGAAAAAAATAAAAAAATAAAAAAATAAATAGAAATAGAAAAAGAAAGAAAAAGAATTGCAATAAAAAGGGGACAAAAATGCCCCAAAGTGAAGTTCAATAATAATCAATGCATATGTGTAGTGTTCAAAAAGAGAATGCATGAGTGTGTGAAAAAGTGAAGAATGGGTAGTTAGATTTGTTTAGAATTGTATAGGTTGTTATATAGGTTGGGTGGGAAGCTTATGTTAATCAAAGATTCAAATTTCAAGCCCACTTGACCATATGCATCCTACCTTGACCCTAGCCCCATTACAACCTATGAAAAAGTCCTCATGATATTTGTATGCATGCATGAAATAACCGTTGATTGTTAGATGAAAAACAAATCTTGAAAAGCATGATTAGGGGAGAATTGAGTGAATCAACCCCATACACTTGAGTGACTAGAGCGGATATACATCCGGTGAGGGTTCGATTGCTCATTTACATGTTTCCACCCATGATCATCTTTTCTTACAAGTTTGTAAAGTCTTTCAATGATTCAATTCAATTGTGGGTTTACTTTGATTACTATTGCTTTAGCCTTTGTACTTGTATATGTATTCTTGGGAATTGATTTGTTTTGACCAAGTACATGCATTCACGTAGATAGATTGCCTATAGATAGGTTGCACGTAGCTAGTTTACATTGAATAAATGTTGATACCCTTTGCTTCTTTCTTGACTTTAGCATGAGGACATGCTTAGTTTAAGTGTGAGGAGGTTTGATAAACCCCAATTTTATGGTTTATCTTGTGCTTATTTTAGGGGATTTTATCACCTTTTTCCACATTTATTCAATGAAATAGCATGGTTTTGTAATTCTCCCTTAAATTGTGCTTAAGTGTAAAAACATGCTTTTTAGGCCCTTAAATTGGTGATTTTGATTCACTTTAATTCCATTCGATGCCTTGATGTGTTTGTTGAGTGATTTCAGGTTCATAAGGCAAGTATTGGATGGAAGAAATGAAGAGAAAAGCATACAAAGTAGAGAATGTACGAGGAAACAAAGATTTGGAGTACTTCAACCCACGCGCACGCGCAGCTCACGCACATGCGTGGAAGTGAAGTCGCATGGCGACGCGTACGTATACATGATGCGTACGCGTGGATAGGAAAATTTCCATGCGACGTGCACGCGTGACCCACGCGTACGCGTTGATGTTCGCACGTGACTCACTTAAAGGCAAAATGCTGGGGGCAATTTCTGAGCTGCCCAGGCCTAAATCCAACTTGTTTCTGAGGGTATTTGATGCAAAATTGAAGATTGAGCAAGGGGGAGCACTTATTTGTAGAATAGCATCATGTATTTTAGTTTCTAGAGAGAGAAGCTCCCTCTTCTCTCTAGAATTAGGGTTCTTAGGCTTATTTCCATCTTAGATCTAGGTTTTGATTATTGTTCTCATCTTGTTTTCCTTATAATTTCATGCTTCTACACTTTAATTCTCTTAGTTTTTGTGTTAATTTTACTTTTATGCCTCTTTTATGTTCATGAATGCTCATGTTAGATTTGGTTTACATTTAATGCAATTTGATGTTTGATGTTTCCTTTATTGATGATTTGAGTTGTTAATTTACTTTTCTTGCAATTGGTAGTTGGTAGATTTATTATTCTTGCACTTTTACTATGCTTTTCTTTTATGCCTTCCAAGTATTTGACAAAATGCTTGGTTGGGCTTTAGAGTAGACTTTGAGCATTCTTGGCTTGGAAAGAGTAATTAGGTGATCTTGAGTCATGAAAACCCAACCTATGTTGGTGATCTAGAGTTGTTAGTTAATATTATTTCTATTGACTCTAATCTCTTGCTAATTCCATTAGTGAGTTGATTAGGATTTTTGGATTGAGATTAACTAGTCTTGTTTGACTTTCTCTTATGGAAGATAACTTATACCTTCTTCCAATATTGGAGATGACGAAATAAGATAAATTCTTGTTAATTGTTGTTATTAGTGACTAGGATGAAAAGCCTATCATCTCAATCTTTGCCATGAATGTCTCTCTTTATTACTTGCTTTCTTTACTTGCATGGTTTACTTTTTTTGTCATTTAATTTCTTGCCCTTTTATAAACCAAACCCTTGTCCCTTCATAGGCAATAATTGAGCACTTCATTGTAATTCCTTGTGAGACGACCCAGAGTATAAATACTTCGGTTAATTTTTATTGGGGTTTGTACTTGTGACAACACCATATTTTTGCATGTGAGGATTCTTTGTTGGTTTAGAACTATACTTGCAACAAGATTTCATTTGAGGAAATTCTATATCAACTAAAGTTCTCACATCAGTTGTCATCAGGCTATTGGAGTCAAATGGGTTTACAGAGTTAAGAAGAACTCTAAAGGTGATGTAGAAAGGTATAAGGCAAGACTCGTTGCAAAAGGGTATAAGCAGAAGCTAGGAATAGATTATGATGAGGTGTTTGCTCCAGTTGCTCACTTGGAGACGATAAGGCTATTGTTATCACTTGCAGCACAGAACAACGGGAAAATCTACCAAATGGATGTCAAGTCTGCTTTTCTGAACGGTAATCATCTGAAAGAAGTTTATATTGAACAACCTTTGGATTTTGTTATTGAGGGTTGTAAAGATAAGGTGTTAAGGCTTAAAAAGGTCTTATATGGACTGAAGCAAGCTCCAAGAGCTTGGAATGATCGTCTTGATATGTATTTTCAAGGTAATAGTTTTACTAGGTGCATTCATGAATATGCACTCTATGTGAAAGAGGAAAGAGGAAAGAGGAAATTTGTTATTTGTTTATGTCTATGTGGATGATCTTATATGCACAGGAAACAATCAAATAATGTTTGAAGAATTTAAGAAGGTAATGGCTCAAGAATTTGAGATGAGTGATATGGGACTAATGTCTTATTATCTGGGTATTGAAGTTAAACAAATGGAGGATGGAATTTTCATCTCACAAGAGGTTTATGCAAGAGAGCTATTGAAGAAACTCAACATGCTGGACTGCAATCTTACCAATACACTTATGGAGTGTGGAGTTAAACTTTCCAAAGAGGAAGAAGGTGTAAGAAAAGTTGATTAAACATTATTCAGAAGTCTCGTGGGGAGTTTAAGGTATTTGACCTGTACCATACCTGACATTTTATTTTCAGTTGGGTTAGTTAGTCGTTACATGGAGAATCCAGCAGAAACCCATATGAAGGCAGCCAAGAGAATTCTTCGCTATCTTAGAGGCACTCTTGAGTATGGCATGTTTTATTCAGCTTCAGATAAATTCAAATTAATGGGCTATTGCGATACTGATTATGCTAGGGATATTGATGACAGTAAGAGTACTACTGGATTTATTTTCTTTCTAGGAAATAATGCAATTTCTTGGTGTTCAAAGAAACAACCTATAGTCACTCTTTCAACTTGTGAAGCTAAATATGTTGCTGCCACTACCTGTGCATGTCATGTAATTTGGCTGAAGATACTACTGAAAGAACTTCATTTGGAGCAAGCTAAATCCACCAAGATCATGATGGACAATAAGTTAGCGACTGCCCTAGCAAAGAATCCAATATTTCATGACAGAAGCAAGCACATAGAACCAAAGTATCATTTCATTCGACAATGTATTGAGAACATGCATGTGGAGGTTGAGTATGTGAAATCACTTGATCAAGTTGCAGATATTTTCACAAAAACTCTGAAATATATTGCTTTTCAAAAGTTAAGGATTATGATTAGAGTCGGAAAAATTATCAAGTTTAAGGAAAAATGTTAAAAATAAACTTGATAATGAGAATTTAAGAATTGACAGAAACCACTATTTAAATGGGTTGTCTATATTTAGTTTTTATTTAAACTATTTATTTATTAGGATGT
Source organism: Arachis ipaensis (assembly GCF_000816755.2). NCBI lineage: Eukaryota > Viridiplantae > Streptophyta > Magnoliopsida > Fabales > Fabaceae > Arachis > Arachis ipaensis. The sequence continues at coordinate 58,998,317 of NC_029785.2, forward strand.
GTTAAGTTTAGATGTTAAAGAGAAGTATAAATACATATATAATCATTTCATAAAAAACAACACAACAAATACATTCAATACATTCCTCTTCATTTTATATATTCTTCGTCAGTGTGTGCCTTGTTCTTTTATTTTTCAACACAAACAATGAGATTCGAATCAAGGTAGATATAGTATCCATATGTAGATCTGCGATCATCTATGTCCGAATCCCAATCAGAATCTGAAAAAGCAAAAAAATGCAAAGTAGTACGTGGATAAAAAAGGCTTTTTATATTTAAATTAAATAAACTTATTATTTACCAAAATATGTAATTGATAAAATATTTACTAATTTAAATATGTGTTACATATCTCGGATATTGAGGAACAAACTCATAAAAAACACAATCTAGTGACTTAGTAGTCAGAATAAGTAATATTGTCTAAAATAAATAAATCGATTGCACCTGAGATACCTACAAACTATACATTTGTTCAGAAACCAGATACTTAGTACTGTGATATGTGTATTGTCATATCTAGGTGTCTTAGTATCCTAGATACATGTTTATGCATAACTAGGTAACTCAGTACCCAGGATACGTATATTTATATCTAGGTATCTCAGTACCCTAGATATACTGACAAAATACAACATATAAGGAGGTTCTTGACTCATTACACTACACCAATTCCACTAATTTGTATTTCTCCTCTCTTTATTCTCCATACACATGGCTAGTAATTAGTTCTTTTTTTGTGGTACATCCGAATGGAATAACTAGAAGTGGTTAGGGGAGAGTGACATTTGAGTGTGATTCACCTGTGATATTGTGCACTTACCGTCTTGATTCATTGGACGCATTGAAGAATCTCATATTGACTAGTATGGGTGTACTAGGTTCTAGTGAGGTTGGGAGAGTTGCATACAAATTTTTATCAGCACTCTCGAGTGGAGGATTTAGGAATAGGACATTTTGGGTTGAAGTTGATCAGCATGTGACATCATATTCGATGTACATGCGAGGCTAATGCCGCAGCATGTGATGGAGTAGGACACTGCAATTCGTGACATTGGTGGTGGTTGTGGGTTGTCATCGAACCCGCATGCATCCCGATAGCGGCAAGACTGATTCCCTTTGGCGAACCAGTTGATCGTGTCAAGGAAGACTTGAGTGATTCTTATTTGAATTACAAACAAAATCTGAATTAACTAATTGAATTTTACTTTTGACCCATTAAATAATATAATGTTCCTATATAACATAATAAATAATTTAATTTACTACAAGAAAAACGTCGAACACCGTCGGATTTATCAACAAACATTACCGGTGAATTTAGCGGCAGTTTTTCCGACTGTTACGAGGAAAAATTGATTCCCAAAAAAACTTACCATCGGATTCTACAATTAGTCCCTAATTCCGACGGTAATAAGGTGCGCAAAAATTTACTTTATAAGAGCCAATTTTACAGTCGAATTTACCGTCGAAAATTTTCAACGATAATATGAGTTAGTGAAACTTGTCATTTTGGACAGCGAACAACACCTTACCGTCGGATATATCCACTAGTAAATCCAAGATAAAATTGAATGAAATTCAAATTCAGAAACTCTTCCCCCTCACTTCTATAACATCGCCCCCTCCTCTCTCCTTCTCTCGCACCTTGGTTCTTCCTCTCCTCTCCCTTGTAATGCCATTATTGCTGCCAGGGGTTCCATCAGCGTCGCTGCTGCCTTATGGGTCGCCGTTGCTACTGCCTCATGTTAGGTCATTGTCGTTGCCTCAGGTTCCATCACCACCATCACTGCTGTCTCGTGTTGGGTCTCCGTCACTACCTCAGATTTCATCGCCGCCATCGCTGCTACCTGGGGTTCTATCATTGCTATCTGATAAACCACTATTTTATAGTTTATCTTGTGCTAATTTGAGTGATTTTTATCAATTCTTTGCTCACTTATTCATATAATTTGCATGGTTTTACAAATCCTTCCTAATTCTGTGATATAGTTGAAAACATGTTTCCTAGGCCTTTAAACTGTCAAATTTAATTACCCTTTATTACCATTCGACGCCGTGATCTGTGTGTTAAGTATTTTCAAGCTTTATAGGGCAGGAATAGCTTAGAGGATGGAAAGGAAACGTGCAAAAGTGGAAGGAATGCGAGAAAATAAAGTTTTGAGAAGCTGGCAGCGACGCGCACGCATGGATGACGCGCACGCGTGCCTAGTGCAGAAGACAAGCGAAGCGTATGTGGGGCACGAATTGTGAATCACACTTTTCACAACTCGTACCACTGACCAGCAAGTGCACTGGGTCATCCAAGTAATACCTCACGTGAGTAAGGGTCGAATCCCACGGAGATTGTTGGTTTGAAGCAATCTATGGTTATCTTGTAAATCTTAGTCAGGAAGTCAATTATGTTTATCAGTTGAATTGCAAATAAACAATAGAGCATGGATTACAGGTTACTTGTTATGCAGTAATGGAGAATATGTTGGAGTTTTGGAGATGCTTTGTCTTCTGAATCTCTGCTTTCCTTTGTCTTCTTGTTCACGCACGCACGTCCTCCTATGGCAAGCTGTGTGTTGGTGGATCACCATTGTCAATGGCTACCTTCCATCCTTCCAGTGAAAACTACGCTCACGCGCTCTGTCACAGCA
>NC_029785.2:59001366-59004044 GCF_000816755.2 Arachis ipaensis
AATGAATATCTTAGATAGGAACAAGCGTGTTTGAATGGAAAACAGAAATACTTGCATTAATTCATCGAGACACAGCAGAGCTCCTCACCCCCAACAATGGGGTTTAGAGACTCATGCCGTCAGAGAATACAAAGTTTAGATCTGAAATGTCATGAGATACAAAATAAGTCTCTAAAAGTTGTTTAAATACTAAACCAGTAGCCTAGGGTTATAAAATATGAGTGGACTTATGATGGATGATGCAGAGATCCACTTCTGGGGCCCACTTGGTGTGCTGGGGCCCACTTGGTGTGCGCTGGGGCTGAGACTTTAAGCAATTCACGTGCAGAGGCCATTTGTGGAGTTGAACGCCAGTTTTTATGCCAGTTTGGGCGTTCAACTCCAGCTTTTGATCCTTTTCTGGCGCTGGACGCCAGAATTGGGCAGAGAACTGGCGTTGAACGCCAGTTTACGTCATCTATCCTTGTGCAAAGTATGGACTATTATATATTGCTGGAAAGCCCTGGATGTCTACTTTCCAACGCAATTAGAAGCATGCCATTTCGAGTTCTGTAGCTCCAGAAAATCCACTTTGAGTGCAGGGAGGTCAGAATCCAACAGCATCAGCAGTCCTTTTTCAGCTTGAATCAGATTTTTGCTCAGCTCCTTCAATTTCAGCCAGAAAAATACCTGAAATTATAGAAAAACACACAACTCATAGTAAATTCCAGAAATATGAATTTTTCCTAAAAGCTAATAAAAATAGACTAAAAACTAACTAAAACATACTCAAAACTATATGAAATTAACCCCAAAAAGCGTATAAAATATCCGCTCATCAGTATGCATGACTGATGCGTACGCATGATAAGGAATTTCGCCAAATGACGCGCACGCGTGACCTATGCGTACGCGTGACAAGAAGAGAGAGGGATAGAAGGAGAGCTAGGTGCAATTGTTGATGGAGGAGGGGGGAGGCCGAACCCAAATTTAAAGGGATGGGGGTGGGTTTTCGAAAAATTGGAAAAGATAAGATAAAAAGATTGAGTTGAAAAAGATAAGATAGAAGATATAGTTTAATTTTGAAAAGATATGATAGATTTTTGAAAAAGATAAATCTGAATTTTGAAAAAGATAATATGGAGATTTGAAAAAGATATGGGTTAGTTGAAAAGATTTTTGAGTGAAAAAGATAGATTTGTTTTTAGAAAAGATTTGAAAAGAGTTGGATTGAATTTGGAAAGATGGATTTTTAGAAATTAAGGATTTTAGAAATCAGGGTTCTTGACATGTTCATGTAAAAATCATGCATTGAAGCATAAAATTTGAAATTAAAATGGAAATACGTGTGGGAAAAATGAAATTGGCTCCTCCCTGATGTCCTGGCGTTTGAACGCCCAAACACTGCCTGTTTTGGGCGTTCAGCGCCCAATTGCTGCTCTCCTGGGCGTTCAACGCCCAGCTGCTGCCATTACTGGCGTTCAACGCCCAGTGGGTGCCCCTTTCTGGCGTTGAACGCCCAGCTGCTACCATCACTGGCGTTCAGCGCCCAGTGGATGCCCATTTTGGGCGTTGAACGTCCAAAATGCTCTTTTACTGGCGTTTTCTTGCCAGTGAGATCTTTTTCTCTGTTTTGTGTGCCGAGGTCTTCTATAAATGATTATTTACCTTGTTGTCAATGAACTCTATATAAACAAATAAAAATAAAAATAGAAATAGGGCAAAATGCTTAGAGGATTGTTGCCCCATGGCTGGGTTGCCTCCCAGCAAGCGCTTTTTTATTATCTTTAGCTAGACCTTGCTGAGCTTTTAATCTAGCTTCAGCTTTGAGCATTCTTGCTCGATGTTGCCTTCAAGATAATGCTTGATTCTCTGTCCATTGACAATGAACTTCTTATCAGAATCAATATCTTGAAGCTCCACATAACCATATGGTGACACACTTGTAATCACGTATGGTCCCCTCCACCGGGATTTCAGTTTCCCGGGGAATAGCCTGAGTCTAGAGTTAAACAACAGGACCTTCTGTCCTGGTTCAAAGATTCTAGATGACAGCTTTCTGTCATGCCATTTTTTTGATTTTTCTTTATAAAGCTTAGCATTTTCGAAAGCTGTGAATCTGAATTCCTCTAGCTCATTTAGCTGGAGCAATCGTTTTTCTCCTACTAATTTGGCATCAAAGTTTAGGAATCTGGTTGCCCAGTAGGCCTTATGTTCCAGTTCCACGGGTAGGTGGCATGCCTTACCATACACGAGTTGGTATGGAGAGGTCCCTATAGGGGTCTTGAGTGCTGTTCTGTAAGCCCACAGAGCATCATCCAAGCTCCGTGCCCAATCCTTTCTACGGGTATTTACTGTCCGTTCCAGGATTCTCTTTAATTCTCTGTTAGAGACTTCAGCTTGCCCATTGGTTTGTGGATGATATGGAGTGGCCACCTTGTGGCAGATATTTAAGAGCAGCATGGTCAGTATACACAATCACTTTTGATCCTACTAAGTATGATCTGAACTTGTTAATGGCGTAAACCACTGTAAGTAATTCTTTTTCTGTGGTTGTGTAATTTTTCTGGGCATCATTTACAACGCGACTGGCATAATAAATGACATGCAGAAGCTTGTCATGCCTCTGTCCCAATACTGCACCAATAGCATGATCACTGGCATCACACATTAGCTCAAATGGTAACGTCCAGTCTGGT
>NC_029785.2:59004292-59010374 GCF_000816755.2 Arachis ipaensis
CAAGGATGTGGTAGTGGCTTGAGCTCAGGTTTAGGAGGTTTTTCCTCTTTCAGAAGAAATTTCAGAGGCTCTTTCATGTCCTCTGAATCCTCCAAATCAGGCTGAACATCTTTAAATATGTCTTCCAACTCTGATTCGAGACTCTCAGCCATGTTGATCTCTTCTACCAAGGAATCAATAAGATCAACTTTCATGCAGTCTGTTGATGTGTCTGGATGCTGCATGGCTTTGACAGCGTTCAACTTGAACTCATCATCATTGACTCTCAGGGTTATTTCCCCCTGTTGGACGTCAATAAGGGATCGTCCAGTTGCTAGGAAGGGTCTTCCTAGAATGAGAGTAGCACTCTTGTGCTCCTCCATTTCCAGCACAACAAAGTCAGTGGAAAAGGCGAATAGCCCAACTCTGACAATCATGTCCTCAATCATGCCTGATGGGTATTTAGTGGAACCATCAGCAAGTTGGAGACATATCCGGGTTGGTTTAACTTCTTCAGTTAAGCCAAGCTTCCTGATAGTGGATGCAGGTATTAGGTTGATGCTTGCCCCAAGATTGCATAAAGCTGTCTTGGTGCAATTACCTTCTAGTATGCATGGTATCAGAAAACTACCCGGGTCTTTAAGCTTTTCAGGAAAGCTTTTTAGAATGACTGCACTGCATTCTTCAGTGAGGAGAACTCTTTCTGTTTCTCTCCAATCCTTCTTATGACTCAAGATCTCTTTAATGAACTTGGCATAAGAAGGTATTTGCTCAAGTGCTTCTGCAAATGGAATCTTTATTTCAAGAGTCCTGAGATAATCTGCAAAGCGAGCAAATTGCTTATCCTGCTCCTCTTTCCGGAGTTTTTGAGGATAAGGTATCTTGGCTTTATGTTCTTCAACCTTAGTTGCTGCAGGTTTATCGCCTACAGAAGTGGTTGAAGAAGCCTTTTTAGAGGGATTGTTATCAGCATTTGTGTGTGTCTGATCCCTCACTGGCAATTGAGTTCCAGAGTTAGAAGCTGGAGTGACGTTAGACGCCAGCTCACTGTCTGTTCCTGGCGCTTGAACGCCAGAAATGTGCCCATTTTGGGCGTTCAATGCTGGATCCTGCCCTATTTGGGCGTTCAACACCAGATTCTTGCCCATTTCTGGCGTTGAACGCCAATCCTGCCTTGTTTCTGGCATTGAACGCCAGTTGTGGGCATGGTCTGGGCGTTCAGCGCCAGCCTTCCACCAATTTTCTGGCGTTTTAGCACCAGAATTATTCTTCCCTGGGCTCTTACTGTCCTCAGGTGAATCTTTGGTGGGTTGCTCATTTCTTGACTTTTTGATGCCTTGAGGTGGGGTATTTAACGTTTTCCTACTTCTTAATTGAACTGCTTGGCATTCTTCTGCTATTTGCCTTGATAGCTGCTGCTTTGTTTGCTTAAACTGTTCGTCCATATGTATATTAGCTATCCAAACTATTATATATTGCTGGAAAGCCCTGGATGTCTACTTTCCAACGCAATTAAAAGAATGCCATTTCGAGTTCTGTAGCTCCAGAAAATCCACTTTGAGTGCAGGGAGGTCAGAATCCAACAGCATCAGCAGTCCTTTTTCAGCCTGAATTAGATTTTTGCTCAGCTCCTTCAATTTCAGCCAGAAAAATACCTGAAATTACAGAAAAATACACAACTCATAGTAAAGTCCAGAAATATGAATTTTTCCTAAAAACTATTGAAAATAGACTAAAAACTAACTAAAACATACTCAAAACTATATGAAATTAACCCCAAAAAGCGTATAAAATATCCGCTCATCAGTATGCGTGACTGATGCGTACGCATGATAAGGAATTTCGCCAAATGACGTGCACGCGTGACCTATGCGTACGCGTGACATGCGCCACGTGCAGAAATTGCAGAAAGCGCTGAGAGCAATTTCTGGGCTTCTTTTTGGCCTAGTTCCAAGCCCGAGAACACAGAATGGGGGAATTATTCATTCATTTATAGACACAACTTTCATTCACATAAATTTTTAGGTTTAAGATGTAGTTTTCTAGAGAGAGAGGAGAGCCTCTCCTCTCTCTAGGTTTTAGGATTCTTAGTCTACCTCTTCTCAATTTTGGATTTCTACCTCAGTTTAATTTAGTTTTCTTCTACTCTTATTTGTTCTAGTCCTTTAGTTTACTTATTTCTCTTGTTGATTTATTTATTCTCCAATTTGGTTTATGAATTCTTATGTTAGATTTGATTTCCTATTTAATGCAATTTGAGGTATTTTATATTTATGATTATTTTTTTCAATTTATGTTATTGATGAATTGGTTGTTTGGAATTTATTATCTCTTATTGCTTTTCTATGTTTTTATGTTGTGCCTTCCAAGTGTTTGATAAAATGCTTGGGAGGATTTTAAGTTAGATTTTTCTCCTCTTAGCTTTGGTTGAGTAATTAGAGACACTTGAGTTATCAAACTCCTTTGTTGATTGATAATTGAAAGTTGCTAGTATATTTGGATCCCTTTAAATCTAGTCTTTCCTTAGGAGTTGACTAGGACTTGAGGAATCAAATTGATTCATCCACTTGACTTTCCTTCATAGTTAGAGGTTAACTGAGTTGGTAGCAATGAACAATTCTCATCACAATTGATAAGGATAACTAGGATAGGACGTCTAGTTCTCATACCTTGCCAAGAGCTTTTCTAGTTATTAATTTACTTTCTTGCCATTTTGCTTCCTTGTTCCTTATTTCAAAAACCTAAAAAGATAAAATCCCATAACCAATAATAACTACACCTCCCTGCAATTTCTTGAGAGACGACCCAAGGTTTAAATACTTCGGTTTTATTTTATTGGGTTTGCTTTAGTGACAAACAATTTTTTGTATGAAAGGATTATTGTTGGTTTAGAAACTATACTAGCAACGAGAATTTATTGTAAAATTCTTTACTAGCAAAAATCTGTTCATAAAAATGGTGCCGTTGTCGGAGAATTGCAAACGTGTGCCTTATTATTGGTTATTGTAAATATTTGCTTTTAGCTTGTTTGCTAGTTTTTATTAGTTTAGGACTTAGTTGCTTATTTTTACTAGTTTTTATTTTTATTTTCTTTAGCTACTATGAATTCTCACCCCTTTGGCTATGAGTTTAGTTCAAATTATGTTGTAGGGAATGGAAGCTATAATGAGAATATGCATCAAGGTTAGGACAATCAAAGATGGAAGGAGCCACAAGGATTTGATCAACCTTCTTGGCAACAACCTCCACCAACATACTATGACCAAGAGCCATTCCAAGAAGCATACCAAGATAACGGCTATGGTGAGCACCCTTTTGATTATCAACAACCACCACCATACGCCTATGAACCCCCTCCTCAACATAATTTTGAACCACCATCCTCACAAGCCCCTTTCCACCAAACACTCCCGTATGACCCTAATCCTTACCCACCATACCAAGAGCCTTATGAGCCATACTTAGAACCACCCCCATTCCAACACAATTACTCCCAAGAACCACCACATCAATATACACCATCTCTACACCCTTGTCAAGAAGAATCACCTCCGTATTATGAGCCCTTTCTCCCAACAAATGAACCCTCCTATCCACCCCAAGCTCCCATAGATGATACCTTTAGTGTTATTCACCAAGGGCAAAGAAAGCTTCCAACCACACTTATCTCTACTCTCATTGGTCTCACCTCTAAACTCCAAAATCTTATATCCCGCATGGACTAACCCTCTACCTCCACTATTCAACCCTCAAGCTTTAGTGCACCACCACCCTCCATATAAGAATACCCATATCCATCAAGCCAAGAACAACATGATCCCAATGATGCTACTGACCTGGAACAAGAGCGAAGAGGTTGTCTTAGGGACGTAATGGATCGGTTTTACGCACACATACTTCAAGAGAAGCAAGAGGAGGCCCAAAAGGTGGAGGTAGGAGAGACCCTTGAAGATGAAGTAGTTGACAAATTAGTGAAGGTTGAACAAGAGGAAAGCTCCATCATTGAAGACAACTCTACATTAAGTGACATCAAGGAGGAGTTTGATTTTGTATTAGAGCAAGTGGAGAAAGCCAAAATTATTGAAGAAGAGGAAGTGGTTGAAGACTTAGGAGATACGAAACCTCCATGGGAACCTCCAGTCATAGAACCTCCCTCCAAGAAGCTTGAAATTGATGTTGAGGAGGGTGTACAACCTCCAAGGCATATCATGGTTGAAGACTTTGAAGAGGTTGATCAAGAGAGGGATTCAATCATTGATGAATCCTTATCTACAATTGAATCCTCTCCCATTGGACTTGACATGGAGATTAAAGCAGAAGAGGCACAACCTCCCAGGCCCTTGGTAAGCAATGAAGAAGAGATTGAATTAGAAGAAAGCTACCAAGAGGAAGAGGTTGAAATTGAAGAAGCTTGCAAAGAGGTGGAAGTTGTCAAAAAAGAACACAAAGGAGTGGAGCTTGAAATCACCTTACCAAAGTTGCTGGAGGCCTCTCCCCCTAAGTCACCATCATCCTTCACAACATTCAAGTGGGTAAAATTTATATCCCTTAGCTTTCTCATGCCACTTGAATATGGTTTGCTTGAGACGGATGGTCAACTTAGGAATATTTGTGGCTTTAAGAGTAAGAGGGAGATGGTTAGTGGTAGGAGTCATCATGCAGGGTTCAATAAGGTTGCATGCTCCAAATTGAAGTACAAGGATTGGTGTAGAGCTCGATTGAATGGGTCTCAGAAGTTGTTTGGGTATCTCAGTGCAAATTCAGGTTGTGTGGCACCCGGTTGGGACAATGATGATCAATGCGAAGATGGGTGCAAAAGTAAGGTTTGGGACCCCGGAATTCATTCTCACAATTAACACTCCTGGAACCAGGCCACTTGCTTTAACTTGCTTGAAGGCTTTATGTGCCTAGTTTGGGACCCCAGAGGCTATTGGAATTACAAATATTGGTGGGGATTCCTGGATGAGTTCAAGCACAAGCCACCATAACAAGGGACTCACCAAATGTCCAACTTAAGGACTTTAACTAAAAGTGCTAGGTGGGAGACAACCCACCATGGTATGATCTTTCATTTTTATCCTTAGTCTCATTTTATTCTATTTTTATTAGTGTGCATTCATAATGTCTGCATCAGCATCTGCATTCTGCATTCTGCATTTTGAAAAAAAAAGCCAACCCACGGTTGCGTGTAGGCCACGTGTGGGCATCGATACCAATTCGGCGCTTCCATCCAACGAACAGAAAGTTATGATAGAATCGTGCAGCTGGTGTGCTAGAGGCACAATTCGAGTCACACGTACGCGTCCCCGACGCGTACTGGTGCACGAAATTGTGATCTCCAGGCTCGAAAGCTTGGTGCTTTGATCTTAATTCATAATTGTCACAACTTCGATACAACTAACCAGCAAGTGCACTGGGTCGTCCAAGTAATACCTTACGTGAGTAAGGGTCGAATCCCACGGAGATTGTTGGTATGAAGCAAGCTATGGTCACCTTGCAAATCTCAGTCAGGCAGATTTAAACATGATACTTTATTAGATTAAAATAAACAATGAAAGGGATAGAGATACTTATGTAGATTCATTGGCAGGAATTTCAGATAAGCGAATGGAGATGCTTTTCGTTCCTCTGAACCTCTGCTTTCCTGCTATCTTCATCCAATCAGTCTTACTCCTTTCCATGGCTGGCTGTATGCAAGGGCATCACCGTTGTCAGTGGCAACATCCCCTCCTCTCAGTGAATCATATGCTCACGCACCCTGTCACGGCACGGCTATTCATCTGTCAGTTCTCGATCATGCTGGAATAGGATTCACCCTCCTTTTGCGTCAGTCACTAACGCCCAACAATCGTGAGGCCAGCCCCCTATTGTGATCTAAGATAGCATACAACTGATCAAATATGTCAAATACAATAGTAAGAGGTCCTATTTATAATAAACTAGCTACTAGGGTTTACATGAATAAGTAATTGATGTACAAATCTACTTCCGGGGCCTACTTGGTGCGTGCTTGGGCTTGGGCTTGAGTGTCACACGTGCAGAGGCCATTTGTGGAGTTGAACGCCAGTTTCTGTGCCAGTTTGGGCGTTCAACTCTGGTTTTG
>NC_029785.2:59010406-59011849 GCF_000816755.2 Arachis ipaensis
GAAAGTAAGAACAAGGAATGAGTCCACCTTAGTGATGTCCTTGAACTCTTCTATGTCTCTTCCTTGTCTTTGCTGCTCCTCCTTCATTGCTTTTAGATCTTCTCTGATTTCATGAAGGATGATGGAGTGCTCTTGATGTTCCACCCTTAGTTGCTTCCAATAATTGTGTGGAAGAAAATGTATGTATGGATGTGAGTGGTAAATGGAAAATAGAAGGGATGATTATGAATGGAAAGAGATATGATGGGTAAGGTGGGGATCCTGTGGGGTCCACAGATCCTGAGATGATCCTGTGGTGTCCACAGATCCTGAGGTGATCCTGTGAGGTCCACAGATCTTGAGGTGTCAAGGCATTTACATTCCTGCACCAATTTAGGCATGCAAAATGCCCTTGCACACAACTCTGGGCATTCAGCGCCAGGTTGGTGCCCATTTTGGGCGTTCAACGCCCATTTGCTGCCATTTCTGGCGTTGAACGCCAGAACCAAGCTTGTTCTGGGCGTTCAGCGCCAGAACTATGCTCTGTTCTGGCGTTTGAACGCCAGACAGATGCTCCTCCAGGGTGTGATTTTTCTTCTGCTGTTTTTGATTCCGTTTTCAATTTTTATTTTTATTTTGTGACTCCACATGATCATGAACCTAAGAAAACATGAAAAATAAGAATTAGATAAGCATTGGGTTGCCTCCCAACAAGCGCTTCTTTAATGTCAATAGCTTGACAGTGGGCTCTCATGGAGCCTCACAGATGTTCAGAGCATTGTTGAAACTCTCCAACACCAAACTTAGAGTTTGGATATGGGAGTTCAACACCAAACTTAGAGTTTGGTTGTGGCCTCCCAACACCAAACTTAGAGTTTGACTGTGGGGGCTCTGGTTGACTCTGCTGGGAGAGAAGCTTTTCCTGCTTCCTCTTCATGGTTGCAGAGGGGGATCCTTGAGTTTTGAATACAAAGGAGTTCTCATTCCATTGAAGGAATATTTCACCTCTGTCAACATCAATCACAGCTCTTGCTGTGGCCAGGAAAGGTCTTCCCAGGATGATGGATTCATCCTCTTCCTTTCCAGTATCCAGGACTATGAAATCAGTAGGTATGTAAAGGCCCTCAACTTTTACTAATACATCTTCTACGTGTCCATAAGCCTGTCTTCTTGAGCTGTCTGCCATCTCTAGTGAGATTTTAGCAGCTTGCACCCCATAGATTCCCAGTTTCTCTATTACAGAGAGGGGCATGAGGTTTATTCCTGAACCAAGGTCACACAAAGCCTTAAAGATCATGGTGCCTATGGTACAGGGTATTATGAACTTTCCAGGATCCTGTCTCTTCTGAGGCAATGTCAGTTGATCCAGATCACTTAGTTCATTGATGAACAAGGGAGGTTCAACTTCCCAAGCATCAATGCCAAACAATTTGGCATTCAGCTTCATGATTGCACCAAGAAACT
>NC_029785.2:59012028-59026598 GCF_000816755.2 Arachis ipaensis
ATATTTTTTTTTATTTTTGAATTTTTATGATGCAAGAGAGAAAAACACTAAAAAGATGCAATGCATGAAATTTTTAGATCAAAACAATGAATGCATGCATGAATGCTATGAATGTCAAGATGAACACCAAGAACACTTATGAAGAACATGATGAACATCAAGAACATATTTTTGAAAAATTTTTAATGCAAAGAAAACATGCAAGACACCAAACTTAGAATTCTTTAATGCTTAGACACTAAGAATTCAAGAATGCATATGATAAACATGAAAAGACACAAAACAAAAAATCATCAAGATCAAACAAGAAGACTTACCAAGAACAACTTGAAGATCATGAAGAACACTATGAATGCATGAAATTTTTGAAAAATGCTAGATGCATATGCAAGTGACACCAAACTTATAATGTGACTCAAGACTCAAACTCAAACACAAAATATTTTTTATTTTTATGGTTTTCTAATTTTTTTGAATTTTTATTTTATATTTTTCGAAAATTATTTAGAAAAAAGAAAAATAAGGATTCAAAAATTTTTAATATGAATTCCAGGAATCTTATGCTCTTTAGTCTAAAGCTCCAATCAAAGGGTCAGGCATGGCTTAATAGCCAGCCAAGCTTTAGAATGGATTTACATCCATTGAGGTGATTAGTTGAAGACCAATCCCAAAGGGGTTTGGGTATGGCTTTTCAGCCAGATAGGATTCAACATGTTACCATGAAACTCTAGAATTCATTCTTAAAAATTTTGAAGCCATAGAATAATTTATTTTTGAAAACATTTTTATTATTATTATTTTTTTTTCGAAAACATATGAGAGATTTTTGAAAATATTTTTGAAAATTTTTTGAAAAGAAAATAAAAAGAAAATTACCTAATCTGAGCAACAAGATGAACCGTCAGTTGTCCAAACTCAAACAATCCCCGGCAACGGCGCCAAAAACTTGGTGCACGAAATTGTGTTCCATGTAGGCTCGAACAAATCCTGGTAATGGCTCCAGAGCTTGGTGCTCTGATCTTAGTTCATAATTGTCACAACTTCGATACAACTAACCAGCAAGTGCACTGGGTCGTCCAAGTAATACCTTACGTGAGTAAGGGTCGAATCCCACGGAGATTGTTGGTATGAAGCAAGCTATGGTCACCTTGCAAATCTCAGTCAGGCAGATTTAAACATGATACTTTATTAGATTAAAATAAACAATGAAAGGGATAGAGATACCTATGTAGATTCATTGGCAGGAATTTCAGATAAGCGAATGGAGATGCTTTTCGTTCCTCTGAACCTCTGCTTTCCTGCTATCTTCATCCAATCAGTCTTACTCCTTTCCATGGCTGGCTTTATGCAAGGGCATCACCGTTGTCAGTGCCAGGCATGGCCGAGAGGCCAGCCCCCTATTGTGATCTAAGATAGCATACAACTGATCAAAGATGTCAAATACAATAGTAAGAGGTCCTATTTATAATAAACTAGCTACTAGGGTTTACATGAATAAGTAATTGATGTACAAATCTACTTCTGGGGCCTACTTGGTGCGTGCTTGGGCTTGGGCTTGAGTGTCACACGTGCAGAGGCCATTTGTGGAGTTGAACGCCAGTTTCTGTGCCAGTTTGGGCGTTCAACTCTGGTTTTGGATCCTTTTCTGGCGCTGGAAGCCAGAATTGGGAAGAGAGCTGGCGTTGAACGCCAGTTTGTGTCATCTAAACTTGGCCAAAGTATGGATTATTATATATTGCTGAAAAGCCCTGGATGTCTACTTTCCAACGCAATCAAAATCTATTAAAAACATCCCTAAAAGTAACTAGATCCTACTAAAAACATACTAAAAACAATGTCAAAAAGCGTATAAATTATCCGCTCATCACGTACGCATCGATTTCATTTTTAGCACACCACGCGTGGGCATGCGCGACGCACACGCATCGCACGTGACTTTTGCTCCCCTCAATTTGAACAGAGAGTTGCGCGAAAACGACGCTGGAATTGTACGTTTAGCACAATTTTGGTCGACACGTACGTGTGTTTCACGCGTACGCGTCATCTTCATTTGTCCCTTTTCACGCGTCCGCATCTACGACACGTACGCGTCGATGCATCTCTGCCTCATTCACGCCCAGGCGTGACCCACGCGTACGCGTGGTTTTAAATTTCATTAACCATCACACAAAACCCCCTTTCTCACTCGCGTATCCCTACCACCTCTCACCCCAAACGTCTCTTTCTCTCCCTCTCTTCCCTCCATTGACACACACACTACTCACCACCATCACCCGCCCACCGCAGCCACCACTGGCATCCAACGAACAGAAAGTTGTGATGGAATCGTGCGGCTGGTGTGCTAAAGGCATAATTCAAGCTACGCGTACGCGTCAATTCCAATTTTGGCACACCACACATGGGCATACGTGATGCGCACGCATCGCATGAAAACCTTGCCCCTTTCAATCTGAACAGAGAGTTGTGCCCAAACAACGCTGGAATTGTGCGTTTAGCACAATTTCGGCCGACGCGTACGCGTCATCCCCATTTAACTCCCCTCACGCGTTCGCGTCTATGACGCGTACGCGTCGATGCATTTTTGCCTTATCCACGCTCAAGCGTGATCCACGCGTACGCGTGGAGTTAATTTCATTAACCCCTGACGCGAGAACCATGACCCATTCGCGTTGCCCACTCTCTTCCCCCTCAACGTTCCAATTTCTCTCTTCCCTCCATTGCAACAACCACCAATCACCACCATCACCCTCCCACCGCAGCCACCACCGGCAACTCCGAACCGCCGCCGATGCCGCCGACCACCCCTCCATCTCTTTCCTTCCTTCTCTTTCTTCTCTATCCTCTCAACCCTTCCCGCCGACCCCAAGCTCCGACGCGGATAGCCCCTGTGCCGCCGTGCTGCCGCCATCTTCGGGCGACCCTACTCCTCCACCCTCTTTTCCATATCCGTTACTGCACTACCCAGGTTCCCGTATCTTCCTCTGCATTCCTTTTCATTTAATTAAGTCAGTTAGAGTAATTTAAATTTTGTTCAAATTAGGATAGCTAGAATTGCATGTTCTTAGTGGATTTTAGGTGGTTAGGTAGTTAAAATGTGGTTAATAGATTTAGGTCTGATAAATGCTCTGTTCTTGCTTTCTAAAATAGTTGATTCTTCTCTATTGTTCTAAATTGCTTTGCTTGATGCTGTTATGTGGGTTTAAATTGCTGTTCATGCTCTGTTAATGTTTCATTGATTTACTTTGGTGCTAAACTGGTTTATTAATTCTGCTGAGTCTTATCTGAAATTGCTGAGTTCTTATCTGTGTTGATTTGGTTCCTGGATAATGGTTTCTTGATGTATGATTTTGATAGATTTCAGATATGAGTTGCTATTGCTGTTAATTTCTTGTTGCAATTTGATCTTCATTGTTGATTCAGTGAATCTTAATTCTTTGAATCCATATTCTTTATTCATGATTGATTGCTGAATTTACTGAGAAAAAGCTGGCTGCATTATAGAATCATTGCTTATTGCTATTTTATCGGCTTATTGCTTATTCCCTGTGAATTTCTCTATGGTTTTGGTACTTTTAATTGTTAATGACTAATGCACTACTATTTCGTGATACATCTTGTGCTTAATTGAGAGGATTTTATTCACTATTCTCACACTTATTCATGTAAATTGCATGTTTTACATTTTTCCTCTTGATTTTGTGCTATGATTGAAAACATATTTCTTTGGTCTTAATTTAGCTAATTTTAATCCTCTCTTATTACCATTCAATGTCGTGATATGTGTGGTGCACGAAATTGTGATCATTAATGGCACCAACAGCTTGGTACGCACAATTGTAATCTCAACTCTTTATCACAACTCCGCACAACTAACCAGCAAGTGCACTGGGTCGTCCAAGTAATAAACCTTACGTGAGTAAGGGTCGATCCCACGGAGATTGTCGGCTCGAAGCAAGCTATGGTCATCTTGTAAATCTCAGTCAGGCAGATTCAAATGGTTATGGAGAATTGATAATTAAAAGATAAATAAAACATAAAATAAAGATAGAGATACTTATGTAATTCATTGGTAGAAATTTCAGATAAGCGTATGAAGATGCTTTGTTCCTCCTAAACTTCTGCTTTCCTATTGCCTTCTTCCAATCATTCATACTCCTTTCCATGGCAAGCTTATGTTGGGTTTCACCGTTGTCAATGGCTACCTTCCGTCCTCTCAGTGAAAATGGTCCAAATGCGCTGTCACCGCACGGCTAATCAGCTGTTGGTTATCGATCATGTTGGAATAGGATCCATTGATCCTTTTGCATCTATCACTACGCCCAACAATCGCGAGTTTGAAGCTCGTCATAGTCATCCCTTCCCAGATCCTACTCGGAATACCACAGACAAGGTTTAGACTTTTCGGATCTCAGGAATGCTGCCAATTGATTCTAGCCTATACCACGAAGACTCTGATCTCATGGAATGGAAGGCTCGGTTGTCAGGCGAGGCAACCATGCGTCATGAATTAGGAGGCTAAGAGATACGCACTCAAGCTATTGCAAGTAGAACATAGGTGGTTGTCAGGCACGTGTTCATAGGTGAGAATGATGATGAGTGTCACGGATCATCACATCCTTAAGGTTGAAAAACGAGTGTATATCTTAGAGAAGAAGTAGGCGTGAATTGAATAGAAAAACAATAGTACTTTGCATTAATTCATGAGGAACAACAGAGCTCCACACCTTAATCTATGGTGTGTAGAAACTCTACCGTTGAAAATACATAAGAACAAAAGGTCTAGGCATGGCCGAATGGCCAGCCTCCCAAAGCATGAACATACAAGTTCCAAGATGAAAAGTATGATCAAGTATGTAAAATACAATAGCAAAAGGTCCTATTTGTAGAAAACTAGTAACCTAGGGTTTACAGAAATGAGTAAATGATGCAGAATCCACTTCTGGGCCTACTTGGTGTGTGCTTGGGTTGAGCATTGAAGCTTTCACGTGTAGAGACTTTTCTTGGAGTTAAACGCCAGCTTTTGTGCCAGTTTGGGCGTTTAACTCCAGCTTTTATGCCAGTTCTGGCGTTTTGACGCTAGAATTTCTATGCTGACTTGGAACGCCGGTTTGGGCCATCAAATCTTGAAAAAAGTATAGACTATTATATATTGATAGAAAGCGCAGGATGTCTACTTTCCAACGCAATTGAGAGTGCACCAATTGGGCTTCTGTAGCTCCAGAAAATCCACTTCGAGTGCAGGGAGGTCAGAATCCAACAGCATTTGCAGTCCTTTTTCAACATCTGAATAAGATTTTTGCTCAGGTCCCTCAATTTCAGCCAGAAAATACCTGAAATCACAGAAAAACACACAAACTCATAGTAAAGTCCAGAAATGTGATTTTTATTTAAAAACTAATAAAAACATAATAAAAACTAATTAAAACATACTAAAAACATACTAAAAACAATGCCAAAAAGTGTATAAATTATCCGCTCATCACAATACCAAACTTAAATTGTTTCTTGTCCCCAAGCAACTGAAAATCAAATAGGATAAAAAGAATAGAATATACAATGAATTTCAAAAACATCTATGAAGATCAGTCTTAATTAGATGAGCGGGGCTATTAGCTTTTTGCTTCTGAACAGTTTTGGCATCTCACTTTATCCTTTGAAGTTCAGAATGATTGGCTTCTATAGGTCTTTTGGTTTAAAGGGCTATTGGCTTTTTCTGCTTGCTTTTCTTCTCTTTTCTTCTCTTTTTTTTATTCACTGCTTTTTCTTGCTTCAAGAATCATTTTTATGATTTTTCAGATCATCAATAACATTTCTCCTTTTCCATCATTCTTTCAAGAGCCAACAATTTTAACATTCATAAACAACAAATTCAAAAATATGCATTGTTCAAGCATTCATTCAGAAGAACAAAAAGTATTGCCACCACATCAAAATAATTAAACTATTTTAAAATTCAAAATTCATGTACTTCTTTTTATTTTTGCAATTTAAAAATATTTTTCATTTAAGAAAGGTGATGGATTCATAGGACATTCATAACTTTAAGACATAGACTCTAAGACACTGATGAGCGGACAATTTATACGCTTTTTGGCATTGTTTTTACATAGTTTTCAGTATGATTTAGTTAGTTTTTAATATATTTTTATTAGTTTTTAAATAAAAATCACATTTCTGGAATTTACTATAAGTTTGTGTGTTTTTCTGTGATTTCAGGTATTTTTTGGCTGAAATTGAGGGACTTGAGCAAAAGTCAGATTCAGAGGCTGTAGAAGGACTGCAAATGTTGTTGGATTCTGACCTCCCTACATTCGAAGTGGATTTTCTGGAGCTACAGAACTCCAAATGGTGCGCTCTAAATTGCATTGGAAAGTAGACATCCAGGGCTTTCTAGAAATATATAATAGTCCATACTTTGCTCGAGTTTAGACGACGCAAACTGGCGTTCAACGCCAGTTTTCTGCCCTATTCTGGAGTTAAAGGCCAGAAACAGGTTGCAAAGTGGAGTTAAACGCCAGAAACATATTACAAACTGGCGTTCAACTCTAAGAGAAGCCTCTACACGTATAAAGCTCAATGCTCAGCCCAAGCACACACCAAGTGGGCCCCGAAAGTGGATTTCTGCATCATTTACTCATTTCTGGAAATCCTAGTAACTAGTTTAGTATAAATAGGACTTTTTACTATTGTATTTACATCTTCGGATCTATCTTTTGATCATGTTTTGATGATTGAACCCTCTTTGGGAGGCTGGCCATTCGGCCATGCCTAGACCTTGTTCTTATGTATTTTCAACGGTAGAGTTTCTACACACCATAGATTAAGGTGTGGAGCTCTGCTGTTCCTCATGAATTAATGCAAAGTACTATTGTTTTTCTATTCAACTCAAGCCTATTTCTTATCTAAGATATACACTTGTTCTTCAACCTGAGGAAGGTGATGATCCGTGACACTCATCACCATTCTCACCCATGAACGCGTGCCTGACAACCACCTCCGTTCTACTTGCAATCGCCAAAGTGCATATCTCTTAGCCTTCTGGTTCATGATGCATGGTTGCCTCGCCTGACAACTGAGCCTTCCATTCCATGAGATCAGAGTCTTCATGGTATAGGCTATAATTATTGGCGGCCATTCTTGAGATCCAGAAAGTCTAAACCTTGTCTGTGGTATTCCGAGTAGGATCTGGGAAGGGATGGCTGTGACGAGCTTCAAACTCGCGAGTGCTAGGCGTAGTGACAGACGCAAAAGGATGACTGAATCCTATTCCAGTATGATCGAGAACCGACAGATGAATAGCCGTGCGGTGACAGCGCATTTTGGACCATTTTCACTGAGAGGACGGGATGTAGCCATTGACAACGGTGATGCCCTGCATAAGCTTGCCATGGAAGGGAGTAGGAATGATTGGATGAAGACAGCAGGAAAGCAGAGGTTCAGGAGGAACGAAAGCATCTCTATACGCTTATCTGAAATTCTCACCAATGAACTACATAAGTATCTCTATCCTAGTTTATATCTTAATTATGTTTTAATTATCAAATCTCTAAAACCATTTGAATCCGCCTGACTGAGTTTTACAAGGTGACCATAGCTTGCTTCAAGCCGACAATCTCCGTGGGATCGACCCTTACTCACGTAAGGTTTATTAATTGGACGACCCAGTGCACTTGCTGGTTAGTTGTGCGAAGTTGTGACAAAGTTTGATTCACGTTTGAGAGCACCAAGTCTTTGTCGCCATTTTTGATGATCGTAATTTCGTGCACCAAGTTTTTGGTGCCGTTGCCGGGGATTGTTCGAGTTTGGACAACTGACGGTTCATCTTGTTGCTCAGATTAGGTAATTTTATTTTAATTTTAAGCTTTTTGTTTTTATTCTTTTATTTTCAAAAAATTAAAAAAAATTTAAATAAATTATTCTATGTTCTTCAGAATTTTTAAGAATGAATTCTAGAGTTTTAAGAGATATGTTGAATCCTGGCTGGCTGTTAAGCCATGTCTAATCTTTTGGACTGAGGCTTCCTCCTCACATGCTTGAATTATATATGATGAAGCTTGGCTGGCCATTGGCCATGTCTAGTATTTTGGACCGGAGCTTTCACTGAAAGCTTGGCTGGCTAGTAAGCCATGTCTAATTCCTGGACTGGAGCTTTAGACTAACATTGCAAGATTCCTAGAATTCTCATTAAAAATTTTGAAATCCTTATTTTTATTTTTCCAATTAATTTTCAAAAAAATTACAAAAAAATTTATAAAATCATAAAATCAAAAATAATTTGATGTTTCTTGTTTGAGTCTTGAGTCAAATTTTAAGTTTGGTGTCAATTGTATGTTTTTAAAATTTGTGCATTTTTCAAAAACTCATGCATATGTTCTTCATGATCTTCAAGTTGTTCTTGATGAATTGCTTTGTTTGATCTTTGCATTTTTATGTCTTGTGTCTTTTCTTGTTTTCCATATGCATTTTTAATTTGTTAGTGTCTAATTATTGAAAATTTCTAAGTTTGGTGTCTTGCATATTTTTCTTTTCTTAAAAATTTTCAAAAATATGTTCTTGATGTTCATATTGACATTCAAAGTGTTCTTGGTGTTCATCTTGACATTCATAGTGTTCTTCCATGCATCATTTGTTTTGATCCAAAATTTTCATGCATTGAGTCTTTTTGATATTTTTCTCTTTCTTCATTAAAAATTCAAAAATAAAAAAAAATATATTTCCCTTATTTCACTCATAATTTTTGAAAATTTGATTTGATCTAGTCAAAAGTTTTAAAAATTTAGTTGTTTCTTATGAGTCAAATCAAAATTTCAATTTAAAAATTCTATCTTTTTCAAATCTTTTTCAAAATTCAAATCTTTTTCATTTTTCTTTCATAATTTTCGAAAATTTTTAAAATCAATTTTCAAAATCTTTTTCTTATTTTTATTTCATGTTTCCAAAATTAATGCTAACAATTAATGTGATTAATTCAAAAATTTTAAGTTGTTACTTGCCTAGTAAGAAGGGTTCAATCTTTAAATCTCAAAATCATATCTTTTTAGTTTCTTGGTAGTCAAGTAATCAACTTTAATTTTCAAAATCAAATCTTTTTAAATTTCTTTTTCAAATCCTTTTCAAAATAAATTTCAATCACATCTTTTTCAAAATTAATTTCAAAATCTTTTCCAACTTCTTATCTTTTCATAATTTGATTTTCAAATCTTTTTCAATTAACCACTTAACTTTTTGTTTGATTCTTATCTTTTTCAAAACTACCTAACTAACTCTCTCCCTCTAATTTTCGAAAATCCCTTCCCTCTTTTTCGAAATTCCTTTTTAATTAACTAATTGTTTTAAATTTTAATTTAATTTAATTTCATTTTAAAATTTTCGAATTTTAACTTTAATTTTAAAATTAAAAACAAAAATATTTTTATTTTATTTTATTTAATTTTTGAATTCTCTTATCTCTCATCCCCTTCTATTTATTTATTTATCTACTAACACCCCTCTTTCACTCAAAAATTTGAACCCACTCCTCTCCCCTGTGTTTGGATTCTTATCTTTTTCTTTTGTTACTCTTCTCTTCTTACACTCACATAAGGAATCTCTATACTGTGACATAGAGGATTCCATATTTTCTTTTCTGTTTTCTTCTTTTTCATATGAGCAGGAACAAGGATAAGAATATTCTTGTTGAAGCTGATCCTGAACCTGAAAGGACTCTGAAGAGGAAGCTAAGGGAAGCTAAAGCACAACTCTCTGGAGAAAATCTGATAGAAATTTTCGAAAAAGAAGGAGACATGGCCGAAAATAATAACAATGCAAGGAAGATGCTTGCTGACTTTACTGAACCAAATTACAATTTACATGGAAGAAGCATCTCAATCCCTGCCATTGGAGCAAACAATTTTGAGCTAAAGCCTCAATTAGTTTCTCTGATGCAACAGAACTGCAAGTTTTATGGACTTCCATCAGAAGATCCTTTTCAGTTCTTAACTGAGTTCTTGCAGATCTGTGATACTATTAAGACCAATGGGGTTGACTCCGAGGTCTATAGGCTTATGCTTTTCCCGTTTGCTGTAAGAGACAGAGCTAGAATATGGTTGGACTCTCAACCTAAGGATAGCCTGAACTCTTGGGATAAGCTGGTCACGGCTTTCTTAGCCAAGTTCTTTCCTCCTCAAAAGCTTAGTAAGCTTAGAGTGGATATTCAAATCTTCAGACAGAAAGAAGGTGAATCCCTCTATGAAGCTTGGGAGAGATATAAGCAACTGACCAAAAAGTGTCCTTCTAACATGCTTTCAGAATGGACCATTCTGGATATATTCTATGATGGTCTGTCTGAGTTATCAAAGATGTCATTGGACCATTCTACAGGTGGATCCATTCACCTAAAGAAAATGCATGCAGAAGCTCAAGAACTCATTGACATGGTTGCAAATAACCAGTTCATGTACACTTCTGAAAGGAATCCTGTGAGTAATGGGACGCCTCAGAGGAAGGGAGTTCTTGAAATTGATACTCTGAATGCCATATTGGCTCAGAATAAAATATTGACTTAACAAGTCAATATGATCTCTCAGAGTTTGAATGGATTGAAGGAATCTTCCAACAGTACTATAGAGGCATCTTCTGAAGAAGAAGCTTATGATCCTAAGAACCCTACAATAGCAGAGGTGAATTACATGGGTGAACCCTATGGAAACACCTATAATCCCTCATGGAGAAATCATCTAAATTTCTCATAGAAGGATCAACAAAAGCCTCAACAAGGCTTTAATAATGGTGGGAGAAACAGGTTTAGCAATAGCAAGCCTTTTCCATCATCTACTCAGCAACAGACAGAGAATTCTGAGTAAAATCTATCTAGCTTAGCAAATATAGTCTCTGATCTATCTAAGGCCACTCTAAGTTTCATGAATGAAACAAGGTCCTCCATTAGAAATTTGGAGGCACAAGTGGGCTAGCTGAGTAAAAGGGTCACTGAAACTCCCCCTAGTACTCTCCCAAGCAATACATAAGAAAATCTAAAAAGAGAGTGCAAGGCCATTGATTTGACCATCACGGCTGAACCTACAAGGGAAGAGAAGGACGTGAATCCTAGTGAGGAAGACCTCCTGGGACGTTCAGTGACCAATAAGGAGTTTTTCTTTGAGGAACCAAAGGAATCTGAGGCTCATCTAGAGACCATAGAGATTCCATTGAACCTCATTCTGCCCTTCATGAGCTCCGATGAGTATTCTTCTTCTAAAGAGAATGAAGACGTTACTGAAGAGCAAGTTGCTAAGTACCTTGGTGCAATCATGAAGCTGAATGCCAAATTATTTGGTAATGAGACTTGGGAAGCTGAACCTCCCTTGCTCACCAATGAACTAAATGCATTGGATAGGCAGAAATTACCTCAAAAGAAACAGGATCCTGGTAAATTCTTAATACCCTGTAACATAGGCACCATGACCTTTGAGAAGGCTCTGTGTGACCTGGGATCAAGAATAAACTTAATGCAACTCTTTGTAATGGAGAAACTTGGGATCTTTGATGTGCAAGTTGCCAAAATCTCATTAGAAATGGCAGACAACTCAAGAAAACAGGCTTATGGACTAGTAAAGGACGTGCTAGTAAAGGTTGAAGGCCTTTACATCCCTGCTGATTTCATAATCCTAGACACTGGGAAGGATGAGGATGAATCCATCATCCTTGGAAGACCCTTCCTAGCCACAGCAAGAGCTGTGATTGATGTGGACAGAGGAGAGTTGGTCCTTCAACTGAATGAGGACAACCTTGTGTTTAAAACTCAAGGATCTCCTTCTGTAACCATGGAGAGGAAGCATGAAAAGCTTCTCTCATTGCATAGTCAACCAAAACCCCCACAGTCAAACTCTAAGTTTGGTGTTGCACCCCCACATTCAAACTCTAAGTTTGGTGTTGGGAGGTTCCAACCTTGCTCTGACTATCTGTGAGGCTCCATGAGAGCTCACTGTCAAGCTATTGACATTAAAGAAGCGCTTGTTGGGAGGCAACCAAATGTTAATTAATTATATCTATTTTATTTTCTTTTTGTTATTTCGTGTTTTATTAGGTTGATGATCATGTGTGGTCACAAAAACTACTGAAAATTCAAAAACAAAATGAAAAACAACATTAAAAATAGCACACCCTGGAGGAGGAGCATTCTGGCGTTTAAACGCCAGAAACAAGCATCTGTCTGGCGTTTAAGGCCAGAAACAAGCATCTACCTGGCGTTAAACGCCAGAAACAGGCTATATTTGGGCGTTTAATGCCAGAAACAGGCTACATTTGGGCGTTTAACGCCAGAAACAAGCATCAGTCTGGCGTTAAAATCCAGGATTGCACAGCAAGGGTGTTTTACATGCCTAATTGGAGCAGGGATGTTAAGTCCTTGGCCCCACTAGATCTGTGGATCCCACAGGATCCCCACCTTTTCTTCTCTCCTCTTCACACCTTTTCATAACTCTCTTCCACAAATACCACTCACCAATCTCCTCAATCACTCTTCCCCATCACCTCTTCACCACTCACATCCATCCTCTCTTCCCCAAAAACCCCACCTACCTCCAAATTTCAAACTCTTTTCCCTCCCAAACCCAATCCTAATGGCCGAACCCTAAACCTCCCCCCACTTCTATATAAACCCCTCATTCCTTCTTCATTTTCACACAACACAACCCTTTCTTCTCCTCCTTGGCCGAATACACCTTCTCCCCTCATCTCCTCCATTTTCTTCCTCTTCTCCTTCTTTCTTTCTTCTTTTGCTCGGGGACGAGAAAATATCTTAAGTTTGGTGTGGTAAAAGCATAGCTTTTTGCTTTTTCATAACCATTAATGGCACCTAAGGCCAGAGAAACCTCAAGAAAGAGGAAAGGGAAGGCAATTACTTCCACCTCTGAGTCATGGGAGATGGAGAGATTCATCTCAAAGGTCCATCAAGACCACTTCTATGAAGTTGTGGCCAAGAAGAAAGTGATCCCTGAGGTTCCTTTCAAGCTCAAAAAGAATGAGTATCCGGAGATCTAACTTGAGATCCAAAGAAGAGGTTGGAAAGTTCTCACAAACCCCATTCAACAAGTCGGGATCTTAATGGTTCAAGAGTTCTATGCAAATGCATGGATCACTAGGAACCATGATCAAAGTGTGAACCCGAATCCAAAGCATTGGCTCACCATGGTTTAGGGGAAATACTTATATTTCAGTCCGGAAAATGTAAGGCTAGCGTTCAACTTGCCAATGATGGAAGAAAATGCACGCCCCTACACTAGAAGGGTCAACTTTGATCAAAGGTTGGACCAAGTCCTCATGGAGATATGTGTAGAAGGAGCTCAATGGAAGGTTGACTCAAGAGGCAAGCCGGTTTAATTAAGAAGATTGGACCTTAAGCCTATAGCTAGAGGATGGTTGGAGTTTATTCAATGCTCAATCATTCCTACTAGCAACCGGTCTGAAGTTACTGTAGACCGGGCCATCATGATCCATAGTGTCATGATTGGGGAGGAAGTGGAAGTTCATGAGATCATACCTCAAGAACTCTACAAGGTGGCTGACAAGTCCTCTACTTTGGCAAGGTTGGCCTTTCCTCACCTCATCTGCCACCTCTGCAATTCGGCTGGAATTGACATAGAGGGAGACATCCTCATTGAAGAGGACAAGCCCATCACTAAGAAAAGGATGGAGCAAACAAGAGATCATGGACCTCAACAAGAGCATGAGCAAATTCCTCACCATGAAATCCCTGAGATGCCTCAGGGGATGCACTTTCCTCCACAGAATTATTGGGAGCAAATCAACACCTCCCTAGGAGAATTAAGTTCCAACATGGGACAACTAAGGATGGAGCACCAAGAGCACTCCATCATCCTCCATGAGATTAGAAAAGACCAAAGAGCTATGAGGGAGGAGCAACAAAGACAAGGAAGAGACATAGAGAAGCTCAAGAGCACCATTGGTTCTTCAAGAAGAGGAAGACGCCACCTTCACTAAGGTGGACCCGTTCCTTAATCTCCTTGTTCTTATTTTCCTGTTTTTCGTTTACTATGCTTTATGTTTTATTTATGTTTGTGTCTTATTACATGATCATAAGTATTTAAGTGTCTATATCTTAAAGCTATGAATATCCTATGAATCCATCACCTCTCTTAAATGAAAACTGTTCTAAAAATAAAAGAACAAGAAGTACAGGGTTTCGAATTCATCCTTGAAACTAGTTTAATTATTTTGATGTGGTGATAATACTTTTTGTTTTCTGAATGAATGCTTGAACAGTGCATATGTCTTTTGATATTGTGGTTTATGAATGTTAAATATGTTGGCTCTTGAAAGAATGATGAAAAAGGAGACATGTTATTTGATAATATGAAAAATCATAAAATTGATTCTTGAAGCAAGAAAAAGCAGTGAAGAACAAAGCTTGCAAAAAAAAAGAAGAAAAAAAATGGCGAAAAAAAAAGAGAGAAAGAAAAAGAAAAAGCAAGCAAAAAAAGCCAAAAGCTCTTTAAACCAAAAGGCAAGAGCAAAAAGCCAATAGCCCTTAAAACCAAAAAGCAAGGGTAATAAAAAGGATCCAAGGCTTTGAG
>NC_029785.2:59026623-59039021 GCF_000816755.2 Arachis ipaensis
AGTTTCATTGATATTTTGAAATTTATAGTATATTCTCTTCTTTTTATCCTATTTGATTTTCAGTTGCTTGGGGACAAGCAACAATTTAAGTTTGGTGTTGTGATGAGCGGACAATTTATACGCTTCTTGGCGTTGTTTTTACATAGTTTTCAGTATGATTTAGTTAGTTTTTAATATATTTTTATTAGTTTTTAAATAAAAATCACATTTCTGGACTTTACTATAAGTTTGTGTGTTTTTTTGTGATTTCAGGTATTTTCTGGCTGAAATTGAGGGACTTGAGCAAAAGTCAGATTCAGAGGCTGAAGAAGGACTGCAGATGCTGTTGGATTCTGACCTCCCTGCATTCGAAGTGGATTTTTTGGAGCTACAAAACTCCAAATGGCGTGCTCTCAATTGCGTTGGAAAGTAGACATCCAGGCTTTCCAGCAATATATAATAGTCCATAATTTGCCCGAGTTTAGACAACGCAAACTGGCGTTCAATTCCAGTTTCCTGCCCTATTCTGGAGTTAAACGCCAGAAACAGGTTGCAAAGTGGAGTTAAACGCCAGAAACAGGTTACAAACTGGTGTTCAACTCCAAGAGAAGCCTCTACACATGTAAAGCTCAATGCTCAGCCCAAGCACACACCAAGTGGTCCCCGAAAGTGGATTTCTGCATCATTTACTCATTTCTGTAAGCCCTAGTAACTAGTTTAGTATAAATAGGACTTTTTACTATTGTATTTATATCTTCGGATCTATCTTTTGATCATGTTTTGATGATTGAACCCTCTTTGGGAGGCTGGCCATTCGGCCATGCCTAGACCTTGTTCTTATGTATTTTCAACGGTAGAGTTTCTACACACCATAGATTAAGGTGTGGAGCTCTGCTGTTCCTCATGAATTAATGTAAAGTACTATTATTTTTCTATTCAACTCAAGCCTATTTCTTGTCTAAGATATACACTTGTTCTTCAACCTGAGGAAGGTGATGATCCATGACACTCATCACCATTCTCACCCATGAACGCGTGCTTGACAACCACCTCCGTTCTACTTGCAATCGCCTAAGTGCATATCTCTTAGCCTTCTGGTTCATGACGCATGGTTGCCTCGCCTGACAACCGAGCCTTCCATTCCATGAGATCAGAGTCTTCGTGGTATAGGCTAGAATTATTGGCGGCCATTCTTGAGATCTGGAAAGTCTAAACCTTGTCTGTGGTATTCCGAGTAGGATCTGGGAAGGGATGGCTGTGACGAGCTTCAAACTTGCGAGTGCTGGGCGTAGTGACAGATGCAAAAGGATGACTGAATCCTATTCCAGTATGATCGAGAATCGACAGATGAATAGCCGTGCGGTGACAGTGCATTTTGGACCATTTTTACTGAGAGGACGGGATGTAGCCATTGACAACGGTGATGCCCTGCATAAGCTTGCCATGGAAGGGAGTAGGAATGATTGGATGAAGACAGCAGGAAAGCAGAGGTTCAGGAGGAATGAAAGCATCTCTATACGCTTATCTGAAATTCTCACCAATGAACTACATAAGTATCTCTATCCTAGTTTATATCTTAATTATGTTTTAATTATCAAATCTCTAAAATCATTTGAATCCACCTGACTGAGATTTACAAGGTGACCATAGCTTGCTTCAAGCCGACAATCTCCATGGAATCGACCCTTACTCACGTAAGGTTTATTACTTGGACGACCCAGTGCACTTGCTAGTTAGTTGTGCGAAGTTGTGACAAAGTGTGATTCACGTTTGAGAGAACCAAGTCTTTGGCGCCATTGTTGATGATCACAATTTCGTGCACCAGACACTAATGATCATGTAATAAAGACACAAACATAGATAAACATAAAGCATAAAAATTTGAAAAACAGAAAAATAAGGAACAAGGAAATTAAAGAACGGGTCCACCTTAGTGATGGCGACTAGTTCTTCCTCTTGAAGATCTTATGGAGTGCTTGAGCTCCTCAATGTCTCTTCCTTGCCTTTGTTGCTCCTCTCTCATGACTCTTTGATCTTCTCTAATTTCATGAAGGAGGATGGAATGCTCTTGGAACTCCACCCTTAGTTGTCCCATATTGGAACTTAATTCTCCTAGGGAGGTGTTAATTTGCTCCCAATAGTTTTGTGGAGGAAAATGCATCCCTTGAGGCATCTCAGGGATTTCATGATGAGGAATTTCCTCATGTTCTTGTCCATGAGTGAGATCTCTTGTTTGCTCCATCCTTTTCTTAGTAATGGGCTTGTCCTCATCAATGAGGATGTCTTCCTCTATGTCAATTCCAGCTGAATTGCAAAGGTGACAAATAAGATGAGGGAAGGCTAACCTTGCCAAAGTAGAGGACTTGTCCGACACCTTGTAAAGTTCTAGGGATATAACCTCATGAACTTCTACTTCCTCTCCAATCATGATGCTATGGATCATGATAGCCCAGTCTATAGTAACTTCAGACCAGTTGCTAGTGGGAATGATTGAACGTTGGATGAACTCCAACCATCCCCTAGCCACGGGCTTGAGGTCATGCCTTCTTAGTTGAACCGGCTTCCCTCTTGAATCTCTTTTCCATTGAGCGCCCTCTTCACAAATGTCTATGAGGACTTGGTCCAACCTTTGATCAAAGTTGACCCTTCTAGTGTAGGGGTGTGCATCTCGTTGCATTATTGGCAAGTTGAATGCCAACCTTACATTTTTCGGACTAAAATCTAAGTATTTTCTCTGAACCATTGTAAGCCAATTCTTTGGGTCCGGGTTCACACTTTGATCATGGTTCTTAGTGATCCATGCATTGGCATAGAACTCTTGAACCATTAAGATTCTGACTTGTTGAATGGGGTTGGTGAGAACTTCCCAACCTCTTCTTCGAATCTCATGTCAGATCTCCGGATATTCACCCTTTTTGAGATTGAAAGGGACCTTGGGAATCACTTTCTTCTTGGCCACAACTTCATAGAAGTGGTCTTGATGGACCCTTGAGATGAATCTCTCCATCTCCCATGACTCGGAGGTGGAAGCTTTTGCCTTCCCTTTCCTCTTTTTAGAGGTTTCTCCGGTCTTTGGTGCCATAAATGGTTATGGAAAAACAAAAATCAACGCTTTTACCACACCAAACTTAGAAGGTTTGCTCGTCCTCGAGTAAAAGAAGAAAGAAGAGAGTAGAGGAAGAAGAAATAGAGAAGATGGAGGGGGGTAGTGTTTCGGCCATGTATGGGTGGGTTTGGAAGGGAAAATGTTTTAAATTTGAATGGTGAGGTAGGTGGGGTTTAGGAGGAATGGATGTGGATTGGTGAAGGGATTATGGAGAAGAGGGTAGGATTTGATAGGTGAGGGGTTTTTGGGGAAGAGGTATTGAGGTGATTGGTGAAGGGTATTTGGGGAAGAGTATTATGAAAAGGTGTAAAGAATAGAGAGAGTGAGTTGAGGTTGGTGGGGATCCTGTGGGGTCCACAGATCCTGAGGTGTCAAGGATTTCTCATCCCTGCACCAATTAGGCATGCAAAATGCCCTCTGCTGCCAATCCTGGTGTTAAACGCCAGGTTGCTGCCCATTTCTGGCATTTAACGCCAGCTTCTTGCCCTTTTCTGGCGTTAAACGCCAGTCTGGTGCCCATTTCTGGCGTTAAACGTCTAGAATGGTGCCAGACTGGGCGTTTAACGCCCATTCTGCTGCCCTTACTAGCGTTTAAACGCCAGTAGGCTTCTCCTCCAGGGTGTGCTGTTTTTCATTCTATTTTTCAGTTTGTTTTTGCTTTTTTAATTGTTTTTGTGACTTCACATGATCATCAACCTATAGAAAGCATAAAATAATAATGGAAAATAGAAATTTAACATAGATAAGTAAAATTGGGTTGCCTCCCAACAAGCATTTCTTTAATGTCAATAGCTTGACAGTGGGCTCTCATGGAGCCTCACAGATACTCAGAGCATGATGGTGGCCTCTCAACACCAAACTTAGAGTTTGGTTGTAGCCTCTCAACACCAAACTTAGAGTTTGAATGTGGGGATTTTATTTTACTCTACATTGAGAGAAGCTTTTCATGCTTCCTCTCCATGGTTACAGAGGGAGATCCTTGAGCTTTAAACACAAGGGAGTCCTCATTCACTTGAAGGACCAATTCTCCTCTGTCAACATCAATCACAGCTTTTGCTGTGGCTAGAAAGGGTCTGCCAAGGATGATGGATTCATCCATACATTTCCCAGTGTCTAGGATTATGAAATCAGCAGGGATGTAGTGGCCTTCAACCTTTACCAAGACATCCTCTACAAGTCCATAAGCCTGTTTTCTTGAGTTGTCTGCCATCTCTAGTGAGATTCTTGCAGCTTGTACCTCAAAGATTCCTAGCTTCTCCATTACAGAGAGAGGCATGAGGTTTATGCTTGACCCTAGGTCACACAGAGCCTTCTCAAAGGTCATGGTGCCTATGGTACAAGGTATTGAGAACTTTCCAGGATCCTGTCTCTTTTGAGGTAATCTCTGCCTAGTCAAGTCATCCAGTTCTTTGGTGAGCAAGGGGGGTTCATCCTCCCAAGTCTCATCACCAAATAACTTGGCATTTAGCTTCATGATTGCTCCAAGGTACTTAGCAACTTGTTCTTCAGTAACATCTTCATCCTCTTCATAGGAAGAATACTCATCAGAGCTCATGAATGGCAAAAGTAAATTCAATGGAATCTCTATGGTCTCAGTGTGAGCCTCAGATTTCCATGGTTCCTTATTAGGAAACTCCTTGGAGGCCAGTGGACGTCCATTGAGGTCTTCTCCAGTGGAGATCACTACCTCTTCCTCCTCTCCAGGTTCGGCCGTGTGGGTCATATTGATGGCCTTGCACTCTCCTTTTGGATTTTCTTCTGTATTGCTTAGAAGAGTCTAGGAGGGAGTTCAGTAACTTTCTTGCTCAGCTGACCCACTTGTGCCTCCAAATTTCTAATGGAGGACCTTGTTTCAGTCATGAAACTTTGAGTGGTTTTAATTAAATCAGAGACTACAGTTGCTAATTCAGAGTGGATCTGCTTAGAATTCTCTGTTTGTTGCTGAGAAGATGATGGAAAAGGCTTGCTATTGCTAAACCTATTTCTTCCACCATTATTGTTGTTGAAGCCTTGTTGAGGCCTCTGATGATCCTTCCATGAGAGGTTTGGATGATTTCTCCATGAAGGATTATAGGTGTTTCCATAGGATTCTCCCATGTAATTCACCTCTTCCATTGCTGGGTTCTCAGGATCATAAGCTTCTTTGGTACTGCCTGTTGCTGCTTGCATTCCAGACAAACTCTGAGAAATCATATTGACTTGTTGAGTCAATATTTTGTTCTGAGCCAATATGGCATTCAGAGTATCAATCTCAAGAACTCCTTTCTTCTGATTTGTCCCATTATTCACAGGATTCCTTTCAGAAGTATACATGAATTGGTTATTTGCAACCATTTCAATGAGTTCCTGAGCTTCTGCAGGTGTCTTCTTCAGATGAAGAGATCCTCCAGCAGAGCTGTCCAATGACATCTTGGACAGTTCAGATAGACCATCATAGAAAATACCTATGATGCTCCATTCTGAAAGCATGTCAGAAGGACACCTTCTGATCAATTGCTTATATCTTTCCCAGGCTTCATAGAGGGATTCACCTTCCTTCTGTCTGAAGGTTTAGACTTCCACTCTAAGCTTGCTCAATTTTTAAGGTGGAAAGAATTTTGCCAAGAAGGCATTGAATAGTTTTTCCCAAGAGTTCAGGCTTTCTTTAGGTTGTGAATCCAACCATGTTCTAGCTCTGTCTCTTACAGCAAAGGGAAAAAGCATAAGTCTATAGACCTTGGGATCAACCGCATTAGTCTTGATAGTGTCACAAATTTGCAAGAAT
Source organism: Arachis ipaensis (assembly GCF_000816755.2). Classification (NCBI taxonomy): domain Eukaryota; kingdom Viridiplantae; phylum Streptophyta; class Magnoliopsida; order Fabales; family Fabaceae; genus Arachis; species Arachis ipaensis. The sequence continues at coordinate 59,032,473 of NC_029785.2, forward strand.
TCAACTAAGAATTGATGAGGATCTTCTAATGGAAGTTCGTGAAACTTGCAATTCTGTTGCATTAGAGAAACTAATTGAGGCTTAAGCTCAAAGTTGTTTGCTCCAATGGCAGAGATTGAGATGCTTCTCCCATAGAAGTCAGGAGTAGGTGCAGTAAAGTCACCAAGCACCTTCCTTGTATTGTTGGCATTGTTGTTGTTTTCAGCTGCCAAGGCTTCTTCTTGTTTGAAAAGTTCTGTTAGGTCTTCTATAGAGAGTTGTACTTTAGCTTCTCTAAACTTTCTCTTCAAGGTCCTTTCAGGTTCAGGATCAGCTTCAACAAGAATGCCTTTGTCCTTGCTCCTGCTCATATAAAAAGATAGGAGAAGAAAATATAGAATCCTCTATGTCACAGTATAGAGATTCCTTGAGGTGTCAGAGGTAAAGAAGAATAGAAGGAGAAGGTAGAGAAGAAAGAATTCGAACTTATCAAGAGGGATAGAGTTTGAATTGTACATTGAGGAGGAATGTTAGTCCATAAATAGAAGGATGTGGGAAGAGGGGAAGAATTTTTGAAATTAAAGTAAAAAAATTTTGAAATAATTAAAAGAAATTTTGAAAATTTGGTAAATGATTTTCGAAAATTAAGACTGGGAAAGAAATTAAGTGATTTTTGAAAAAGATTTTGAAATTAGAAATAAAAAAGATATGATTGAAACTTAATTTTGAAAAAGATGTGATTGAAAAGACATGATTGAGAAGATATGATTGAGAATCAAATTTAAAAGAAGAAAGTTTTTAAAATTAAAGTTGATTACTTGACCAACAAAAAATTAAAAGATATGATTCTAGAATTAAAACTTTTGATCCTTTCTTAATAGGCAAGTAACAACTTGAAAATTTTGAATTAAATCACTAATTATAGCAAGGATTTTCAAAAATAGTAATAAATAAAAAAATTGAAAAGAAATTGATTTCGAAAAGATATGATTGAAAAGATATGATTTGAAAAAAAAATTTGATTTTGAAAAATTATGAAAATTTGAAAAAGATTTGAATTAAAAACAAAATCTTCCCTCTAGTGTCCTCCTGGCGTTAAACGCCCAGAATGGCATCCATTCTGGCGCTTAACGCCCAAAATGCTACCTTTTAGGGTTTAGGGTTTAGGGTTTAAACGCCAGTTTTCCTTCTTCACTGGGCGTTTTGAACGCCTAGCTTTTTCTGTGTAATTCCTCTGCTGAATGTTCTGAATCTTCAATGAAAAATAAACAATGCAACTAAAATCAAATAAACAATGCATGCAAGACACCAAACTTAGAAGTTTGTATACTAAGGACTATAACAATTTGAAAACGCATGTAAGAAACAACAAAAGACACAAAATAAGAGAAATTAAAGATCAGAGCACTGAAATCATCAAGAACAACTTGAAGATTAATGAAGAACATAATGTATATATTCGAAAAATGCAAGAATAAAGACATGCAATTGACACCAAACTTAAAAATTGACACTTGACTCAAACAAGAAACACAAAATATTTTTGGTTTTTATGATTTTATAAATTTTTTTGTGATTTTTCGAAATTTATATGGAAAAAGAGAAAAAGGACTTCAAAATTCTTAACGAGAATTCCAGGAATTATGCAATGTTAGTCTAAAACTTCGGTCCAGGAATTAGACATGGCTTACTAGCCAGCCAAGCTTTCAGTGAAAGCTTCGGTCCAAAACACTAGACATGGCCAATGGCCAGCCAAGCTTTAGCAAATCATTACGTTCAAGTGCAAGATTGATAGAAATCAACAAGCTCTTCTGATGATAAGTTGAAACCTCGGTCCAAAAGATTAGACATGGCTTCACAGCCAGCCAGACTTCAACAAATCATCATGAAACTCTAGAATTTATTCTTAAAAGTTTTGAAGAACAAAATAGAAATAAAAAATTTTTTTTGAAAATTTTTCGAAAATAAAAAGGTAAAAAGCTTAAACATAAAATAAAATTACCTAATCTGAGCAACAAGATGAACCGTCAGTTGTCCAAACTCGAACAATCCCCGGCAACGGCGCCAAAAACTTGTTGCATGAAATTGTGATCATTAATGGCGCCAACAGCTTGGTACGCACAATTGTAATCTCAACTCTTTATCACAACTCTGCACAACTAACCAGCAAGTGCACTTGGTCGTCCAAGTAATAAACTTTACGTGAGTAAGGGTCAATCCCACGAAGATTGTCGGCTCGAAACAAGCTATGGTCATCTTGTAAATCTCAGTCAGGCAGATTCAAATGGTTATGGAGAATTGATAATTAAAAGATAAATAAAACATAAAATAAAGATAGAGATACTTATGTAATTCATTGGTAGGAATTTCAGATAAGCGTATGAAGATGCTTTGTTCCTCCTAAACTTCTGCTTTCCTATTGCCTTCTTCCAATCATTCATACTCCTTTCCATGGCAAGCTTATGTTGGGTTTCACCATTGTCAATGGCTACCTCCCGTCCTCTCAGTGAAAATGGTCCAAATGCGCTGTCACCGCACGGCAAATCAGTTGTTGGTTCTCGATCATGTTGGAATAGGATCCATTGATCCTTTTGCGTCTGTCACTATGCCCAACAATCGCGAGTTTGAAGCTCGTCACAGTCATCCCTTCCCAGATCCTACTTGGAATACCACAGACAAGGTTTAGACTTTCCGGATCTCAGGAATGCTGCCAATTGATTCTAGCCTATACCACGAAGACTCGGATCTCATGGAATGGAAGGCTCGGTTGTCAGATGAGGCAACCATGCATCATGAATCAGGAGGCTAAGAGATACGCACTCAAGCTATTGCAAGTAGAACAGAGGTGGTTGTCAGGCACGTGTTCATAGGTGAGAATGATGATGAGTGTCACGGATCATCACATCCTTAAGGTTGAAGAACGAGTGTATATAGATAGATAGTAATTAGAATAGCATGATGCATGTAGGTAGCTCACATTTAAATAGGTTGCATTTCATAAGTTCCACCATTCTGCCTTCACTCTTTTATAGTTTCTCTTGAGCTTAGCATGACGACATGCTAATGTTTAAGTGTGGGGAGATTGATAAACCACTATTTTATGATTTATCTTGTGCTAATTTGAGTGGTTTTTATCAATTATTTGCTCACTTATTCATATAATTTTCATGGTTTTACAAATCCTTCCTAATTCTATGATATAGTTGAAAACATATTTCCTAGGCCTTTAAACTGTCAATTTTAATTACCCTTTATTACCATTCAATGCCGTGATCTGTGTGTTAAGTATTTTCAGGCTTTATAGGGCAGGAATGACTTAGCAGCTGGAAAGGAAGCGTGCAAAAGTGGAAGGAACGCGAGAAAAGGAAGTTTTGAGAAGCCGGCAATGACGCACAAGCATGGGTGACGCGCAAGCATGGGTGACGCGCACGCGTGCCTAGCGCAGAAGACAAGCGACGCGTACGTGTGACTGACGCGTACGCATGATAAGGAATTTCACCAAACGACGTGCACGCGTGACCTACGCGTACGCGTGACATGCGCCACGTGCAGAAATTGCAGAAAGCACTGGGAGCGATTTCTGGGCTCCTTTTTGGCCCAGTTTCATGCCCGAGAACACAAAATAGAGGCTGAAGAATGAGGGAATCATTCATTCATTCATAGACACAACTTTCATTCACATAAATTTTTAGGGTTTAGATGTAGTTTTCTAGAGAAAGAAGCTCTCTCCTCTCTCTAGGTTTTAGGATTCTTAGTTTAGCTCTTCTCAATTTCGGATTTCTACCTCAGTTTAATTTAGTTTTCTTCTATTCTTATTTGTTCTAGTCCTTTAGTTTACTTATTTCTCTTGTTGATTTATTTATTCTCCAATTTAGTTTGTGAATTCTTATGTTAGATTTGATTTCCTATTTAATGCAATTTGAGGTATTTCATATTTATGATTGCTTTCTTCAATTTATGTTATTGATGCTTTCAATTGGTTGTTTTGAATTTATTATCTCTTATTGCTTTTCTATGTTTTTATGTTGTGCCTTCCAAGTGTTTGATAAAATGCTTGGGAGGATTTTAAGTTAGATTTTTCTCCTCTTAGCTTTGGTTGAGTAATTAAAGACACTTGAGTTATCAAACTCCTTTGTTGATTGATAATTAAAGACACTTGCACAAGGACAACAAGACATGCAGACGTAGCTGAACTCTACTTTAAATGGTATGACTACCATTTTACAAGCTCTCATCTCCCGGTTAGATTCATCACCTAATTCCACAAACCAACCTTCAAGCTCCAGTGGAATTCCTTCTCAACCCCTACTTAATCCCAAAGGTGGCATCAATGCTATCACTTTAAGGTCCGGAACTACATTGCAGGAAAGGAACCAGGAGGAGCCAAGCCTACCAGAACACGTCCCAACTGAGGATGTAGTGGAAGTGGAAAATGCTGAAGAGAAAGAGGACATACAAGACATAGTTGAAGAAGAAGCAACTCAACAACAGAACGAAACACCAAAGGATGCAGAGGCTGTACATGATGCCATTCCTATCCAATTTTCACACCTGGCAAAGAAATCCAGGAAGCAGATGGAACTTGATCCCAAAATGGTAGAAATATTCAAAAAGGTTGAGGTAAATGTTAGCCTTTTTGATGTTATTCAGCAGGTACCTAAATACGCAAAGTTTCTAAAAGATTTATGCATTCATAAGGATAAGATTAATGAATTATAAACTATTCCTTTAGGTAGTTCTATATCTGCTTTAATGGGAGGTATACCTGAAAAATGTAGTGACCCAGGTCCATGTATGGTTAAATGTACCATTGGAGGTATAATTTTTTCTGACTGCATGTGTGATTTAGGAGCATGTGTTAGTATAATGCCATTGTCTATATATGATACCTTGAGGCTCCCTCCCTTAAAAAGGTCGGCAGCTCGTTTTGTGTTAGCAAATAAAAGCATTATTATAGTAATTTGAATTGCTGAAGATGTATTAGTGAGCATTAAGGGGCTCACATTTCCTATTGACTTCTATATCCTGGAAATGCCCCATAATGACTTAGGAAGACCATCATCAATCCTTCTTGGAAGACTATTCCTGAAAACTTCAAAGTTCAAGCTGGATGCATTCTCAGGAACTTACTTCTTTGAGATAGATGGCAGAACAGTGAAATTCAGTTTAAAAGAAGCTATGAAGCACCCTCCAGAAGATCATTCTATCTTCCAATGTGACATTATTGATGAAATTGTAGCTGAAGTTCACCAAGAAGAAATAGAAGAGAAGCACATGGAGCAAGGTCCAAGTGTGGGGACACTTTCTGAAAACAATGAAGACCCTTTACCATTATCACCAGCCCCGGATGATCCAGAGCCTAGCTATGAGAAAAAATTGGAATTAAAGTCTCTTCCTCCACACCTCAAGTATTACCTTGAGGATAAGCAGAAGTTCCCAGTTATCATTGCAAAGGAACTCACCTCTCAACAAGAAGAGCAACTGCTCAATGTACTGAGAAAATATAAGAAAGCAATTGGATGGAACTTGGCGGATATAGTAGGCATCAGTCCCCACGTTTGTGAACACAGAATATTCTTAGAAGAGGGAGCAAAGCCTGTCTGTCAACCTCAAAGAAGATTGAATCCTACCATCTTAGAAGTTGTCAAGAAAGAAGTAACCAGACTACTTGAAGCAGATATAATTTACACCATCTCAGACAGTGAATGGGTAAGTCCAGTACAAGTGGTGCCCAAGAAGTCTGGAGTCACAACAATAAGAAATGAGCATGGAGAGCTCCTGACAACTAGAGTGCAGAATTCATGGAGAGTTTGCATTGACTATAGGCGTCTCAACCAAGCCACTCGCAAGGATCATTACCCCTTGCCATTCATTGATCAAATGCTTGATCGCCTGTCAGGTAAATTTTATTATTATTTTTTAGATGGTTATACAAGATATTTTCAGATTCATATAGCTCCTGAAGATCAGGAAAAGACTACTTTTACATGTCCCTTTGGAACATATGCTTATAAAAGAATGCCTTTTGGTTTATGCAATGCACCAGCTACTTTCCAAAGATGCATGATGAGTCTTTTCTCTGATCTTATTGAGAACTGTATGGAAGTTTTTATGGATGATTTTAGTATATATGGTGATTCATTTAGCCTTTGCTTGGATAGTTTATCTAAAATATTAGACAGGTGTGTTAGTACCAACCTTGTATTAAATTTTGAAAAATGTCACTTTATGGTAAAACAAGGAATTGTACTAGGACATGTTGTGTCAAAAGCTGCCATTTCTATAGATCCAACAAAGGTGGATGTTATTTCTAGTTTACCTTACCCCTCCTCCGTGAGGGAAGTCCGTTCATTCCTTGGCCACGCAGGTTTTTACAGGAGATTCATTAAGGACTTCAGTAAGGTAGCACTGCCTTTATCCAGATTACTGCAGAAAGATATTGAGTTTGAGTTCAGTGAGGATTGTATGCAAGTGTTTGATAAGCTGAAGATCGCCCTGACTCAAACCCCAATTGTGAGAGGACCAGACTGGAGCCAGCCATTTGAAATTATGTGTGATGCTTCTAATCAT
>NC_029785.2:59041671-59065052 GCF_000816755.2 Arachis ipaensis
AATATTCTTAGAAGAGGGAGCAAAGCCTGTCTGTCAATCTCAAAGAAGATTGAATCCCACCATCTTAGAAGTTGTCAAGAAAGAAGTGACCAGGCTACTTGAAGCGGATATCATTTATCCCATCTCAGATAGTGAATGGGTCAGTCTAGTACAAGTGGTGCCCTAGAAGTCTGGAGTCACAACAATAAGAAATGACCATGGAAAGCTCCTGACAACTAGAGTGCAGAATTCATGGAGGGTTTGCATTGACTATAGGCGTCTCAACCAAGCCACTCGCAAGGATCATTACCCCTTGCCATTCATTGATCAAATGCTTGATCGCCTGTCAGGTAAATTTTATTATTATTTTTTAGATGGTTATACAAGATATTTTCAGATTCATATAGCTCCTGAAGATCAGGAAAAGACTACTTTTACATGTCCCTTTGGAACATATGCTTATAAAAGAATGCCTTTTGGTTTATGCAATGCACCAGCTACTTTCCAAAGATGCATGATGAGTCTTTTCTCTGATCTTATTGAGAACTGTATGGAAGTTTTTATGGATGATTTTAGTATATATGGTGATTCATTTAGCCTTTGCTTGGATAGTTTATCTAAAATATTAGACAGGTGTGTTAGTACCAACCTTGTATTAAATTTTGAAAAATGTCACTTTATGGTAAAACAAGGAATTGTACTAGGACATGTTGTGTCAAAAGCTGCCATTTCTATAGATCCAACAAAGGTGGATGTTATTTCTAGTTTACCTTACCCCTCCTCCGTGAGGGAAGTCCGTTCATTCCTTGGCCACGCAGGTTTTTACAGGAGATTCATTAAGGACTTCAGTAAGGTAGCACTGCCTTTATCCAGATTACTGCAGAAAGATATTGAGTTTGAGTTCAGTGAGGATTGTATGCAAGTGTTTGATAAGCTGAAGATCGCCCTGACTCAAACCCCAATTGTGAGAGGACCAGACTGGAGCCAGCCATTTGAAATTATGTGTGATGCTTCTAATCATGCAGTAGGAGCAGCGTTGGCTCAGCGCGAATGTAAGGATCCTTTTGTAATTGCTTATGCATCTAAAACTCTAGATGCTGCTCAATCTAATTATACTATGACTGAAAAAGAGCTTCTAGCTTTTGTTTTTACTCTGGATAAATTCTGAGCCTATTTTCTTGGTACAAAGGTAGTAGTGTACTCAGATCATGCAGCTCTAAAATATTTATTAGCTAAAAAGGAGTCCAAACCAAGGCTAATACGTTGGATACTGCTGCTGTAAGAATTTGATTTAGAAATTAAGGATAAGAGTGGTAGCCAGAATTTAGTGGCAGACCACTTGAGCCGCCTTGAGCACATTAAGGATAACTCCACTCCTATAAATTATAATTTCCCATTTGATAGTTTACATGCAGTATCTGAAGTAGCTCCTTGGTATGCACCTGTAGCTAATTATCTAGTTAGCCACACTTTTTCCCCAAATTTTACTAAGCATCAAAAAGACAAGCTGAAAAGTGAGTCTAAATATTTTATATAGGAAGATCCATATTTATGGAGGTGTGATGCTGACCAGGTAATTAGACGGTGTTTGCCTCAATCAGAATTCCAGTCCATTTTAGAGGCCTGCCACTCATCTGAGAGTGGAGGACATTTTGGCCCTCAAAGAACAGCTAGAAAAATTCTAGACTGTGGATTCTGGTGGCCTACTCTTTTTAAAGACGCTGCTGAATTTTGTAAATCCTGTTCCCCATGCCAAAGGTTTGGTAATATATCCAAGAGGGATGAGATGCCTCAACAGATTATGCTTTTCTGTAAAATTTTTGATGTTTGGGGCATTGACTTCATGGGTCCATTTCCAAATTCTAATGGTTACTTTTATATACTGTTAGCCGTAGATTATGTTTCTAAATGGGTAGAAGCAATTCCTACCCGTACTGATGATGCTAACACGATTGTTTCCTTTGTTAGAAACCATATTATTTGTCGCTTTGGATCACCACGAGCAATCGTGAGCGATCAAGGCACTCACTTTTGTAACAGGAGACTAACAGGATTACTGAAAAGGCATGGGATAGTTCATAAAGTATCAACAGCTTACCATTCCCAGACCAATGGGCAAGCAGAAGTCTCTAACAGAGAAATAAAGCATATTCTGGAAAAGATAGTAAAACCTCACAGGAAGGACTGGAGTGCCAGGCTACAAGATGCACTCTGGGCATATAGAACGGCGTACAAGACACCCATTGGGATGAGCCCCTTCCACTTGGTATACGGAAAGGCTTGCCACCTCCCAGTAGAGGTGGAACACAAGGCTTTCTGGGCTGTGAGGGAGTGCAACATGAACTATGAAGAAGCTGGTGCTGAAAGGAAGTTGCAACTAGCAGAACTGAAGAACCTTCGCCTAGAAGCATATGACAACTCCAGGAGATACAAAGAAAAGATGAAGGTTGTCCATGACAAGCACATAAAAAGGAGAGAATTCAGACCAGGGGAGTTAGTTCTTCTTTATAACTCCAGACTGAGCCTTATGCCAGGTAAACTGAGATCAAGATGGGAAGGTCCATACAGAGTAGAAAAGGCAGAGCCATACAGAGTTTTCCACCTGCGTCATCCTTCTAGCTCCAAATTTCTAAAGGTGAATGGATATCGCCTGAAGCTTTATCATGGTGAGAATACGAAGGATCAAAAGGAACTAGAGGTCTTCCTTTTGGAAGACCCACCAACAGAAGCAGAATGAGTCTGAAGAGCGCTAGCTCCAAATTTCTAAAGGTCAATGGACATCTCCTAAAGCTTTATCATGGTGAGAAGATGAAGAATCAAAAGGAACTAGAGATCTTCCTCTTGGAAGACCCACCAAGAGAAGCAGAAGGAGCCTAAAGAGCGTCCAACTTATGGACGTAAAAGCAAAGTGCTAGGTGGGAAACAACCCACCATGGTATGATCGTTCCGTTTCAGTCTTAGTTTTATTTTATTTTATTCTATTTTTATTTTTGTTAATGACACTTCTCATAATCTCTGCATAAATTTGCATATAGCATGCATTTACATTTACATATTGCATATAAAAAAACACACGCACGCGACGCGTAAGCGTCGCTGACGCGTCCGCGTCATATGTGCATTCTGAAGAAAAGATAATTTAACGGAAAGTCACGAAAGCGTGGCTGGAGGCGTGCCTTAGGCACAAACATGCCCACACGTCCGCGTGCCCCACGCGGCCGCGTCATTTTCGGAAATAGCCTCCCACGCATCCGCGTCACGCACGCGAACGCGTGCCCCTAAAAATCGACATAAAAGAGGTGTGTGGCAGTAAGTTATGATTTTGCTGTGCTGGAATGATGCTGGAAGCACCAGCCCTACCACGCGACTGCGTGCCCCACGCGGCCACATCGTTTTCAAAATATAGCCATCCACGCGATCGCGTCACCCACGCGAACGCGTCACCCTAAATTTTGGCAAAATGAGTTTGAAACAGAGAGTCACGCGAACGCAAGGCTGCTCTCACGCCAATCGCACAAAACAAGTCACGCGACCGCGTGACCCACGCGTCCGCATCACTTGACAAAAATCACACACCACGCGACCGTGTGACCCACGCGTCCACGTCACATATGGCGCACAGATTATCCAGATCAGCCAAAATATCATATCTTTTCTTTCCCAAATCCTAATTTTTCTTTTTCCTTCTTATTTCCTTCTTCTCCCTTCCTCCTTCTCTACTCATTCTCACTTTTTACCTTCTTCTCCTTATTTTTCACATCCATTATCAAGGTTCTTTTCTTTCTCTCTTTATTTTTATTTTTCCATTATTTTTTTATGTTTACTTCTTCTTTTACTTTCATTATCTATATTCTATTTTTTCTTTTACTTTTCTTTTTATTCCTTTAATTGATGTTAGAAATTTACTTGGGTCATTATCTTCTTTTATATTTCGCTTGTGAGTTATTATGAATTGTTTGACAATTACATATTACTTTTCATAAGGGTTGCTTGCATGTTCAAATTTTTACTTTCAATAACATATCTACCATACATGCCAAGTGTTTGTGAAAAAGCCCGTATGGCACTGTGCATTATTTTAAATTATTCTATTCTATTACTTTAATGCCTGTTTTTCACCAAACCCCTTTTATATTTTATTGATTAAATATAATTGTCAATACAAACAGATTATTAGTTTGAAAGGCTTGGTACTCTAACTTGGACATTGAATGCTTGATCTATGCTACTCATGCCTTTGTCGGCATGCCAATAAACATCTTGCATTTAATTGCCATCACATGCACTTACTATATTACCTTTGATGAACTTTTCACATGTAGTCTAGACCATGTGTTAACAACATCCTTCTTTACCGTGCATTGATTATTACCCTTAATATTCGCTCCCTTGCTCGAACCCTTACGCTTTACATGTACTTACCTCTTTCTTTTTTTTTTCAGGATGGCCACCAAGCAAGGTAAAGAGAAAGCTACTCCCAAACCACCAGCAAGGAGAGGAACAAAAAGAGCATTAGTGGAAGAACCATCTTCAACAGCGGTGAAACCCTCAACAAAACGAATCAAGAGGATCATCAAGGTCGATGAAAAAGAGAAAGCCTTTCCAGCAAAGGACACTGCGCAGTTCACTAACCGCTGCTATGAGCAGATGTTCCCCATCCTGGCAGCAAGGAACTATAACAATGAGCACCTTCTCATCCTCCCAACCATCATTGCTGAAATTGTTGAGCCCCGCATTGAGCGAAGACAATGGGGATTCTTACAGAGATAGCTACGGCAGGTTAATCAATCATGGGTAGTTGAATTCTACTCCAATTTTCACATGCCAACCATGCAGTCTGTCTATGTCCATCAAAAGCAAGTCCCTATAACAGCGGAAGAACCATCTTCAACAGCGGTGAAACCCTCAACAAAACGAATCAAGAGGATCATCAAGGTCGATGAAAAAGAGAAAGCCTTTCCAGCAAAGGACACTGCGCAGTTCACTAACCGCTGCTATGAGCAGATGTTCCCCATCCTGGCAGCAAGGAACTATAACAATGAGCACCTTCTCATCCTCCCAACCATCATTGCTGAAATTGTTGAGCCCCGCATTGAGCGAAGACAATGAGGATTCTTACGGAGATAGCTACGGCAGGTTAATCAATCATGGGTAGTTAAATTCTACTCCAATTTTCACATGCCAACCATGCAGTCTGTCTATGTCCATCAAAAGCAAGTCCCTATAACAGAAGAATCCATTCAACAAGCTTTAGATCTTCCCCCTGCTCCAGAAGGATTGGACACATTTCAAGAAGCCTCGTTCAAACGCCAGACATACCAATTTGACTGGGACGCCGTTCTCAGAGTTATCGCACAACATGGTAGCAGATGGAACTATGGATACCATCGTTCTCGACCTAAGGGCATATTGGCTTCCGCACTCACCTTAGAGGCTCGAGTATGGGCACAGATCATGTCCCATTACGTCTTTTCGAGCACTCATGAGTCTTCCTTCACTGCAGACATGGCTGTTTTACTCTGGTGTATCCTTATAGACCAGCACCTCAATTTACCAAGACACATTCGGCATGCTATGGGACACGTACAAATTACGGGCAACTTACCTTTACATACCTCAAGGAGCTACTTGTTGGTAACCACCCACCTAGAGAAGACCCAGACACCCCGGACTCTACCTCATTTACCAACACAGGGAGCCATGACGGTCCCGATGATGGAGATGCTGCTACCAGCCCCCCTTTGTTCCTGACAGATGGCACCGAGGACGGTGCAAATCTTTAAGTGTGGGGAGGTCGGTCAGTACCTGACTTCCGGAGGTAATTTCTTTTTCCTTAAACACCAATAAATAGGATATTTAGTTAGTTTTTCTTTTATTCAGAATAGGATAAATTGCATAGTAATAGGTTAATTGCATGCATGTTCTACTTGATTGAAAAATAGTGAGTTTCTTTTTAAGACCCTATTTTTGAAAAATTTCACTAATTTAAATCAAAACTTTTGTGTTAAACTTGTTTGAAGTTGTAATTGGAACATAGTTTAAAAAGCTAAGAACACACAACCCGTGAGATTTTGAGTCTAATTACATGGTTACATTATTTAACCATAAATATTATTCTTGTGTGTTCACTTCTCTATGATTGTAATCTTTATTTTGTTTCATCCTATATGTCCAATGTTTAATGTATCTATATGCATGTATATGATTGAGGCCATTACTTGTTTAGCTCACGTATCTCAAATAAGCCTACCCTTTAAATCACCCTTGTTAGCCACTTTGAGCCTTTTAAATCCCATTTGTTCTATATTTTACCACATCACTAGCTTTAAGCAGAAAAATAATTAAATATCCCAAAATAAATCTTTGGTTAACTTAAGATAGAAAGTATGTTAATTGAGTATGGGAGAATTTTGGGAACATGAGTTAATAAGGGAATGTGTCATGATAAAATAATGGGAATTTGGGTACCTACTCATGTAAAACTAAAAAAATTAAAAATCCATGTTCATTGATAAGCTATGTCTATTTTCCTAGTTAAAAAAATCCAAAAATATTCAATAAATATTTAAATAAATAAGGGGACAAAATTACCCCAATTCTAAGTTAAGTAAAGCTCCAATGCATATGTGATAAGAAAATTAAAAAAAAAAGTTAACGCATGAGTATGTAATGTGAAAGTGGGAAATTATGGGTAGCTAGGCATGAATTAGAATTATATAGAGTATATGTATGTTAGGTGAAGGCTTAGGTTAGTCAAAGATTCATATTCTAGCTCACTTAGCCATATATATACCCTTACCCTTACCTTAGCCCCATTACAACCTTGAAAAGACCTCATGATGTTTACATTAGTACATTAAATATTGTTGATTGGTTAGGTGAAGAACAAAATTTAGAAAGCATGATTAGAGAAGAATAGAGTGCTTACCCTATACACTTGAGAGACTAGAGTGCATATACACCATTAGTAAGGGTTCAATGCTTAATTCTATGTTCCCTGCTTTCATGAGCTATCTTCTTACAATGTTACCTGTTTTTACTATATAAAATTGAATTAGTGGAATTTAATTTACGTTTGTCTTGAAGAGCTTATTTATTTTTAACCAAGTAGACAAGAATCATATAGTTGCATTCATATATAGGTTGCATTGCATTGCATGAGTCTTACATTTTCCTACTCATTTATTTTATCTCCTTAAGTTAAGCATGAGGACATTTTAATGATTAAGTGTGGGGAGGTTGATAAACCATTATTTTATGATTTATATTGTGTTTAATTGAGTGGTTTTATCAAGTCTTTACCTACTTATTCATATAGATTGCATGAATTTTATAATTCCTTCCTAGTATTGTTTAGGGTTGAAAACTTGCATCCTAGAAACCTTTAATTAGTACATTTTAACTCTCCTTTATACCACTCGATGTCGTGATCCGTATGTTAAGTGTTTCAGACTTCATAGGGCAGGAATGGCTTGGAGAATGAGAGGAAGCTTGCAAAAATAGAAAGAACACAAGAAACTAAGGAGATGACCAGCAAACACTGACACGATCGCATGGCTCACGCGAGCGCGTGAAATGAAGAAATCGCAGCGACGCGAACGCGTGCCTAACGCAAACGCGTGGAGTGGAGTCTGCACAAATGACGCGAACACGTGACAAGGAAAATTGCCAAATGACGCGAACGCGTGGACGACGCGTACGCGTGACCTGCGCGATCTGCAGAAATAACAAAATACGCTGGGGGCAATTTTGGGCTGTGTTTTGACCCAGTTTTCGGCCCAGAAACACAGACTAAAGCTAGGAAACATGCAGAGACTCAAGACGCATCCACACACATTCAGATACATCGATATTAGGATTACTTTCAGTTTTAGATCTGAATCTAGATTAGCTTTACATTGATAGTTTATGCTTTTGCTTTGGATTTTGGATGCTGAAGAGTCATTACCTCCGTGAAAACATTACTTTAGTTTGTTTCCTTATTCCTTTACTCTCATTAGCTGCTCATTGACCCTATTCAATTAAGTATGTTGTATTTGGAATTTATTAATATATAGAGTTACTTTTAATTTTAATTAATTTTAATTCTCTATTTTATTTTATTTAATTTACTATGTCTTCTTATATTTTTATGAATATTAATTCTATGTCAATGGAGTATATTTCCTACTTGACATGGGGATTGATTAAGAGGAGACACTTGAGTTGGAATGCTCAAGTGCTTAGTTAAATTGGATGTTGTTGGCTAATTCTGTACCTACTAAAGCTAGACCTTCCCAAGGGAGAGGACTAGGATTTGCGGGTAAGAGTTAGCTCAATCACTTGACTTTCCTTTATTTAGTAAGGGTTAACTAAGTGAAAACAATAACCTTTTTACACTACACTTGAGAAGATTCCAACAAGGATAGAACTTCCAATTAATCATTCTCCCAGTCAAGGCCTTTTAATATTAATAATAATTCTTAGTTCTATTGCTTTAATTTACAATTATTTTTATTCATTATCAAAACTCAACTTTTCTAGAAAACTTCTAGTTAATAAAATAGTACCCTTTCCTGCAACTCGTTGGGAGACGACCTGGGACTCATACTCCCAGTATTTTTAATTTCAATTTTTGTGACAACCCCTTTTTAAATTGGTGAGGCAGACTTTAGCTGGTTGAGAGCTATACTTGCAACGCATTTCTTTTATTAAGACTCTCTTAATTGATCTAACTTCTGCCACGCACCAGATACAAAAGATAAAGAGAGTAGTGCATTAAAAACCATTTAATCTTTGTTTTAATATTTTGATTTTGAAAGTTAATTATGTAACAATGTTTATATGGTAACCTTTAGAAAAACTGAATGTAAGGTGATTGATGAAATTTTAATTCTATTTTACTCATAGCCAAAAAGTGTGACAATGTTTATAGTTTAACTCTAGATAAACTAAAGAGTTAAAATGTAAAATGTTTTTTTTTTCTGTTGATTTTGAAAAGTGAATTTGGCATAAGAGATTAGGATATGCAAGCATGTTCTCAATCTCTATGCTAGTTAAAAAAGAATTTAGTGAGAGGTCTTCCTAATATCAAGTTTGACAAAAATATCACTTGTGATGCATGTCAAATGGGTAAACAAACTAAAACCTCTTTTAAACCTAAGGAAGATGTCTCTACTAAACGTCCTTTAGAGCTTTTGCATATTGATCTCTTTGGTTCTTAATAAACCACTATTTTATGGTTCATCTTGTATTTAATTGAGTGGTTTCATCAAGTCTTTACCCACTTATTCATATGATCTGCATGATTTTATAATCCCTTCCTAGTATTGTTTTATGATTGAAAACTTGCTTCCTAGAGATCTTTAATTAGTATATTTTAATTCTCCTTTATACCATTCGATGCCGTGATCCGTGTGTTAAGTGTTTCAGGCTTTATAGGGCAGGAATGGCTTAGAGAATGGAGAGGAAGCTTGCAAAAATGGAAGGAACACAAGAAACTAAGGAGATGATCAGCGAGCACTAACACGCACGCATGGCTCACGCGAGCGTGTGGAATGGAGAAATTTACAGCGATGCGTGCGCGCGCCTGACACGTACGCGTGGATTGGAGTCTGCACAAAAGACGCACATGCGTAGACGACGCGTACGCGTGACAAGGAAATTCGCCAAATGACACGCACGCGTGACTGACGCGTACGTGTGACCTGCGCGATCTGCATAATTAATAGAAAATGCTGGGGGCGATTTCGGGCCTCAAGGAGCTACTTGTTGGTAACCAACCACCTGAAGAAGACCCAGACACCCCGGACTCCACTTCATTTACCAGCACAGGGAGTCATGACGGTCCTGATTGTGGAGATGCTGCTACCAGCCCCCCTTTGTTCCTGACTGATGGTACCGAAGACGGTGCCAAGCTTTAAGTGTGGGGAGGTCGGTCAGTACCTGACTTCCGGAGGTAATTTCTCTTTCTTAACACCAATAAATTAGTAATTTTTCTTTTATTAGGATAGGATAGATAGCATAGTAATAGGTAATTGCATGCATGTTCTATTTGATTGAAAAATAATATGTTTCTTTTCAAGACTTTATTTTGAAAAATTTTCGCTAATTTAAATCAGGATTTTTTGTGTTAAACTTGTTTGAAGACTGTAAATTGGAACATAAATGATAGCTAAGAACACGCAAACCGTGAGACTTGAGCTTAATTACATGGTTACACTATTTAACCATAAAAATTTTATTCTTGTATGTTTGCTTCTCTATGACTGTAATCTATATTTTGTTCCATCCTATATGTCCAATGTTTAATGTGTTATTTGCATGCATATGATTGAGGCCATTATTTTATTAGCTTACTTATCCCAAATAGCCTACCCTTCCATTTACCTTTGTTAGCCACTTTGAGCCTTTTAATCCCATTTGTTCTATATTTTACCACATCACTAACCTTAAGCGGAAAAACAAATTAACTATCCAAATTGAATCTTTAGTTAGCTTAAGATAGAGATTATGTGTCAATAAAGTGTGGGAAAGCTGTGAGAATATGGGCTAACAAGGGAATGTGTTATGTTTTTACATTGATGAATTAATTGAAAATTTGGGTACCTACTCATGTAAGACCAGAAAATTAAAAATCCAGGTGCATTGATAATGTTATGTATATTTTTATGCTTCAAAAAAAATCCAAAAATATTCAAGTAATTAAGTAATTAAATAAATGAATAAGGGGACAAAATTATCCCAATGTTAAGTTTAATGAAAAATCAATGTATGTGTGATACAAAGTTAAGAGAAAAGTTGATGCATGAGTATGTAATACAAAAGTGGAAAATTTTGGATAGCTAGGCATGATTCTAAAATTACAAAGAGTGTATGTAGAGGTAAGAGCTTAGGTTAATCAAGGATTCAATTTATAGCTCACTTAGCCATATATATATACCCTCACCTTTACCTTGGCCCCATTACAACCTTAAAAAGACCTTATGATGTTTGCATTAGTACATTAAATACTTGTTGATTGGTTAAGTGAAGAACAAAATCTAGAAAGCATGACTAGGGAAGAGTAGAGTGATTACCCTATACACTAGAGTGACTAGAGTACATATACATCAATGCTTGATTCTATGTTCCCTGCTTTCATGAGTTGTCTTCTTACAAGTTTACTTGTTTTTAATGTATAAATTTTAATTAGTGATATTTGATTTATATTTGTCTTGAAGAACTTATTTACTTTTAACCAAGTAGGCAAAATCATTTTAGCATATAGTGCATTCATAGGTTGCATTGCATTGCATGAGTCTTACTTTCCCTTAATTAGTCTTTTAATCTCCTTGAGCTAAGCATGAGGACATGCTAATGTTTAAGTGTGGGGAGGTTGATAAACCACTATTTTATGGTTTATCTTGTGTTTAATTGAGTGGTTTCATCAAGCCTTTACCCACTTATTCATATGATTTGCATGATTTTATAATTCCTTCCTAGTATTGTTTTATGATTGAAAACTTGCTTCCTAGAGATCTTTAATTAGTATATTTTAATTCTCCTTTATACTATTCGATGCCGTGATCCGTGTGTTAAGTGTTTCAGGCTTTATAGGGCAGGAATGGTTTAGAGAATGGAGAGGAAGCTTGCAAAAATGGAAGAAACACAAGAAACTAAGGAGATGACCAGCGAGCACCGACGCGCACGCATGGCTCACGCGAGCGCGCGGAATGGAGAAATTTATAGCGACGCGTGTGCGTGCCTGATGCGTACGTGTAGATTGGAGTCTGCACAAAAGACACGCACGCGTGGACGACGCGTACCCGTGACAAGGAAATTCGCCAAATAACGCGCACGCGTGACTGACGCGTACGCGTGACCTGCACGATCTGCAGAATTAACAGAAAATACTGGGGGCGATTTCAGGCCGAGTTTTGACCCGGTTTTCGGCCCAGAAACACAGAATAAAACCAGGGAACATGCAGAGACTCAAGAGACACATTCACATATTCTCATTAGGATAGTTTTAGATTTTTAGATCTGAATCTAGAGAGAGAATTACTCTTCCTCTAGTTTTTCTTTATTTTCATAGTTTATTAGTTTTATGCTTTTGCTTTTGGATATTAAAGAGTCATCACCTCCGTTGAAGATACTATTCTAGTTTGTTTCCTTACTCTTTTATTTATTTATTCCATATTCTTAATTCTTGTTTAGAGTGGTAATTGGATTATTTTCATGGATTGTTAATGCAAAGGATTACTTTTACTCTTAATTAATTTAAATCTCTATTTTATTTAAATTATCATGTCTCTTTTCTATTCCAAACTCCCAATAACAAAGATGGTATCCATGTCAATAGAGTAGATTCCCTACTTGACATGGGGGTTGATTAGGAGGAGACACTTGAGTTGGAATGCTCAAGTGGTTAGTTAAATTGGAAGTTGTTGGCTAATTCTGTATTTACTAACACTAGACCTTTCTAAGGGAGAGGACTAGGATTTGCGAATAAGAGTTAGCTCAATCACTTGACTTTCCTTTATTTAGTAAGGGTTAACTAAGTGAAAATAACAACCTCTTTATACTACACTTGAGAAAATTCCAACAAGGATAGAACTTCCAATTAATCATTCCCCCAGTCAAGGCTTTTTAATTAAAATATATATTTCTCTTTTAATTTACAATTATTTATTTTCTGTCATTCAACTCTCAAAATTGTCAGAAAACTCCTGATTAATAACTTAGCACCCTTTCTAGTAACTCGTTGGGAGACGACCTGGGACTCATACTCCCAGTATTTTTATTCTAAACTTTTTGTGACAACCTTTCTAAATTGATGAGGCGGATTTTTGCTGGTTAAGAGCTATACTCGCAACGCTGTTCTATTATATTATAATCTCTTAATTGGTCTAACTTCTACCATGCATCAGTTTTTGGCGCTGTTGCCGGGAAGCTGCAATTGTGTGCTGAATTATTAATTAGTGTATATATTTTTATTTTATTTGCATATTTTATTTTATTTTATTACCATGAGCAATATGTTTCTTTTGTTGAATGACGCGTTCACTGCTTGATCCGAGCTTAGCTGCATTTGATCCTAAAATTGAAAGAACTCTTTCACGTATTAGGCGAGCTCGGCGCAGGTTAGCCTCAGAGGGTGGTGAAGTGATTGTTATCGATTCACCAGTCTCATCTGAGGGCGAATCTGAACTGCCATCTGAGGAAGAAACAAGCTCCTTTACTACTAATTCAGTTGATTCATGTGCAGATAACATGGCAGCACCTAGGAGGATTACTTTCCAGAAAGCTGGAGCTCCAGATTTTACACTGCAGCCATATCAAGTGCATCATCCAACTCTGGCTACAGAATTTGAGCTGAAGATTGCATTAATCAACTTGATGCCCAAGTTTCATGGCTTACCTGCTAAGGAGCCTATCAAGCACCTAAGGGATTTCCAGACAGCCTGTTCCACTGTTAGGTGTCATGGTGCAAATAAAACTTCTATTCTATTAACCGCCTTCCCGTTTTCTCTTGAAGGAAAGGCGAGGGAGTGGTACTACTCCCAACCTGAAGCAACTGTCACCAATTGGGATACGCTCAGGAGAGAATTCTTGGAAAAATACTTTCCAGCTGAAGTTACAGACAGACTGAGGAAAGAGATCTCCTGCATTTTTCAAGGTGAATCAGAAACTCTCTATGAGTACTGGGAGTGCTTTAAGAACCTTCTGGATGCATGCCCCCATCACATGATTGACAGGCTAGTGTTAATCAGTTACTTCACTCAAGGCATGAAGCCTAGGGATAAAACTACATTAGATAGTGCTAGTAATGGTTCCCTGAAAAAGTACAAGACCGTAGATGAAGCATGACAACTAATCAGCGACTTAGCTGAGTCCACCAGGAATCACAGGCAAAGGAGCAGCCACTCAAAAGCTGTTGCAGAAGTTTCCTCTAGCAGTGAGACTACTGCTCTTACACAGAGTATATGTGAAATAACCAACCTACTGAAGCAGATGCAGTTGAATCAACAACAAACTCAGCCTTCCCCACTACAACAAAGCCAACAGTTAGTTCCTCAAAGAGCATGCGGAATCTGTGCTGATTATAGTCATTACACTGATGAGTGCCCGCAGCTCCAACAAGAAGACAACATTGTGGCAGCTACTCATAACTTCTATGACTACCCGAATCAAGGATACAATTAACAAGGCAGCAACTATAACCAAGGTGAAAACTACAACCAAGGATGGCAGGACAACTCCAACCAAGGTTGGAGAGATAATTCCAACCATGGCTGGAGGGACAACTATAACAGAGGAGGCAGAGATAACAATGGAAATCAGAGGTGGAATAACAACAACAGACAGTAGAATCAGAACCAACCTTACAGAGCTCCTCACCTAAGACAGTCACAAGGACCCCAGCATAACCAATAACAAGTCCCACAGATTACTTATCCTACTTCCTCATCAAATGACGATATGCTTTGTTCTCTTGCACAAGGATAACAAGACATGCAGACTACGCTAAACTCTACTCTAAATGGTCTGAATGCCACTTTACAAGCTCTCACCGCCTGGATAGATTCATTACCTACTTCCACTAACCAACCTTTAAGCTCCAGTGGAATTCCTTCTCAACCCTTACCTAACCCCAAGGGTGGCATCAATGCTATCACTTTGAGGTCCGAAACCACACTGCCAGAGAGGAATCAGGAGGAGCCAAGCCCATCAGAAAATGCCCCAGTTGAGGATATGGTAAAAGAGGAAGAAGCTGAAGAGGAAGAGGAAATACAAGACAAGGTTGAAGAAGAAGTAGCTCAGCAAGGGAATGGAGCACCAAAGGATGCAGAAGCTGCAAGTGGCGCCATTCCTATCCCATTTCCACACCTTGCAAGGAATTCCAGAAAGCAGATGGAACTTGATCCCAAAATGGTAAAAATTTTTAAAAAGGTTGAGGTAATTGTTCCCCTTTTTGATGTTATTCTGCAAGTACCTAAATATACAAAGTTTTTGAAAGATTTATGCATACATAAAGATAAAATTAATGAATTAAAAACTATTCCTTTAGGTAGTTCTATATCTGCTTTAATGGGAGGTATACCTGAAAAATATAGTGATCCAGGTCCATGTATGGTAAACTGTACCATTGGAGGTGTAATATTTTCTAATTGCATGTGTGATTTAGTAGCGTGTGTTAGTATAATGCCATTGTCTATATATAATACCTTGAGGCTCCCTCCCTTAAAAAGGTCGGCAGCTCATTTTGTGTTAGCAGATAAAAGCATTATTTCAGTAGTTAGAATTGCTGAAGATGTATTAGTGAGCATTAAGGGGCTCACATTTCCCATTGACTTATATATCCTGGAAATACCCCCTAATGACTCAGGAAGACCATCATCAATCCTGCTTGGAAGACCATTCCTGAAAACTTCGAAGTTCAAGCTGGATGCATTCTATCTTCTAGTGCGACATCATTGATGAAACTGTAGCTGAAGTTCACCAAGAAGAAGTAGTAGAGAAACACATGGAGCAAGGTCCAAGTGTGGGGACACCCTCTAAACACAATGAGGACACTTTGCCATTATCACTAGCCCCAGATGATCCAGAGCCTAGCCATGAGCAGAAATTGGAATTGAAGTCCCTTCCTCTACACCTCAAGTATGCTTACCTTGAGGATAATCAGAAGTTCCCAGTTATCATTGCAAGGGAACTCACTTCCCAACAAGAGCAGCAGCTACTTAGTGTGCTTAGGAAACATAAGAAAGCAATTGGGTGGAGCTTGGCAGATATAGTAGGCATCAGCCCTCAAGTTTGTGAGCACAGAATATACTTAGAAGATGAATCAAAGCCTGTCCATCAACCCCAAAGAAGATTGAATCCCACCATCTTAGAAGTTGTCAAGAAAGAAGTGACCAGGCTACTTGAAGCAGATATCATTTATCCCATCTCAGACAGTGAATGGGTCAGTCCAGTACAAGTGGTGCCCAAGAAGTCTGGAGTCACAACAATAAAGAATGAGCATGGAGAGCTCCTGACAACTAGAGTACAGAATTCATGGAGGGTTTGCATTGACTATAGGCGTCTCAACCAAGCAACTCGCAAGGATCACTACCCCTTGCCATTTATTGATCAGATGCTTGATTGCCTGTCAGGTAAATCCCATTATTATTGCTTTTTAGATGGTTATATAGGCTATTTTAAAATTCATATAGCTCCTGAAGATCAGGAGAAGACTACTTTTTACATGTCTCTTTGGAACGTATGCATATAAGAGTATGCCTTTTGGCTTATGTAATGCACCGGCTACTTTCCAAAGATGCATGATGAGTATCTTTTCAGATCTTATTGAAAACTGTGTGGAAGTTTTTATGGATGATTTTAGCGTTTATGGTGATTCCTTTAACCTTTGCCTGGATAGTTTAGCTAGAGTATTAGACAGGTGTGTTAGTTCAAACCTTGTATTGAATTTTGAAAAGTGCCATTTTATGGTAAAATAAGGGATTGTTCTAGGACATGTTGTCTCCAAAACTGGTATTTCAGTAGATCCAACAAAGGTAGATGTCATTTCTAGTTTACCTTACCCCTCCTCCGTGAGGGAAGTCCGTTTGTTCCTTGACCATGCAGGTTTTTACAGGAGATTCATTAAGGACTTCAATAAGGTAGCATTACCTTTATCCAGACTACTGCAGAAAGATATTGAGTTTGAGTTCAGTGAGGATTGCATGCAAGCATTTGATAAGATGAAGATCGCCCTGACTCAATCTCCAATTGTAAGAGGACCAGACTGGAGCCAGCCATTTGAGATTATGTGTGATGCCTTCAACCATGTAGTAGGAGCGGTGCTGGCTCAGCGCGAAGGTAAGGATCCTTTCGTAATTGCTTATGCGTCTAAGACCTTAGACGCTACTCAGTCTAATTACACTACTACTGAAAAAGAGCTTCTAGCTATTATTTTTGCTCAAGATAAATTCTGAGCCTATTTACTTGGTACTAAGGTGGTAGTGTACTCAGACCATGTAGCTCTAAAGTATTTATTAGCTAAAAAAGAGTCCAAACTAAGGCTAATACGTTGGATACTGTTGCTACAAGAATTTGATTTAGAAATTAAGGACAGGAGTGGTAACCAGAATTTAGTGGCAGACCACTTGAGTCGCCTTGAGCACATTAAGGATGACTCCGCTCCTATCAATGATGCTTTTCCATTTGATAGCTTGCATGTAGTATCCGAAGTAGTTCCTTGGTATGCACCTGTAGCTAATTATTTAGTTAGCCACACTTTTCCTCCAAATTTTACTAAGCATTAGAGAGACAAGCTGAAAAGCGAGTCTAAATATTATATATGGGATGACCCATACTTATGGAGGTGTGGTGCTGACTAGGTAATTAGAAGGTGTGTGCCCCAATCAGAATTCTAGTCTATTTTAAAGGCTTGCCACTCTTCTGAGAGTGGAGGACATTTTGGCCCTCAAAGAACAGCTAGAAAGATCTTAGACTGTGGATTCTGGTGGCCTACTCTTTTTAAAGATGCTACTGAATTTTGTAAATCTTGTTTCCCATGCCAAAGGTTTGGTAATATATCCAAGAGGGATGAGATGCCTCAACAGATTATGCTTTTCTGTGAAATTTTTTATGTTTGGGGCATTGACTTCATGGGTCCATTTCCAATCTCTAATGGTTTCCTTTATATACTGTTAGCTGTAGATTATGTTTCTAAATGGGTGGAAGCAATTCCTACCCGTACTGATGATGCTAACACTGTTGTTTCCTTTGTTAGAAACTATATTATCTGTCGCTTTGGATCACCACGACCAATCATGAGTGATCAAGGCACCCACTTTTGTAATAGGAGACTAACAAGATTATTGAAGAAGCATGGGATTGTTCATAAAGTAGCAACAGCTTATCATCCCTAGACCAATGGACAAGCAGAAGTATCTAATAGAGAAATAAAGCGTATTCTGGAGAAGATAGTAAAGCCTCATAGGAAGGACTGGAGTGCCAGGCTACAAGATGCACTCTGGACATATAGAACAACGTACAAGACACCCATTGCGATGAGCCCCTTCCGCTTAGTGTACGGAAAGGCTTGCCACCTTCCAGTAGAGGTGGAACACAAGGCTTTCTGGGCTGTGAGGGAGTGCAACATGAATTTTGAGGACGCTGGTGCTGAAAGGAAGCTGCAACTAGCTGAATTAGAGAATCTTCGCCTAGAAGCATATGACAACTCCAGGCGATACAAAGAGAAGATGAAGGCTGTCCATGACAAGCACATAAAAAGGAGAGATTTCAGACTAGGGGAGTTAGTTCTTCTTTATAACTCCAGACTAAGGCTTATGCCAGGAAAACTAAGATCAAGATGGGAAGGTCCCTACAGAGTAGAAAAGGCAGAGCCATACGGAGTTTTTCACCTGCGTCATCCTTCTAGCTCCAAATTTATTAAGGTCAATGAACATCGCCTAAAGCTTTATCATGGAGAGAAGATTAAGGATCACAAAGAACTAGAGGTCTTCCTCTTGGAAGACCCACCAATAGAAGCAGAATAAGCTTGAAGAACGTCCAACTTAAGGACGTAAAAGCAAAGTGCTAGGTGGGAGACAACCCACCATAGTATGATCGTTCTGTTTCAGTCTTAGTTTTATTTTATTTTATTCCATTTTATTTTTCTTAGTGACTCTTCTCATAATCTCTGCATATAGTCTGCATTTGCATTTGCATTCTTCATAAAAAAGGGGGGCACACGACGCGCAAGCGTTGCTGACGCATCCGCATCATAGGAGCTTACGAAACAAGAAGAAAAGAAGCAGAGAGTCACGCGGGAGCGTGGCTGGAGGTGTGCCTTAGGCACAAACACACCCACGCGAACGCGTTTCTGACATGTTCGCGTCACTTGAAAAACCAACCTCCAACGCGTTCACGTCACCCACGTGCACGCGTGACCCTGCGAAATCGACGCAAAAAGGTGTATGGCAGAGAGTTATGATAAAGTGGGGCTGGAATGGTGCTGGAAGCACAAGCTCTATCACGCGAACGCGTGCCCCACGCGTCCGCGTCACTTTTCAAAAAGAAGCCATTCACGCGTGCGCATCACCCTGAATTTTGGCAATGAGCGTATGAAACAGAGAGTTGTGCGTACGCGAGGCTGCACTCGCGCCAATGGCACAAATCAGGTCACGCGTGCGCGTCACCCACGCGTCCGCGTCACCTGAAAATAGCATCAACCACGCGAACACGTGCACCACGCGTCCGCGTCGCCTGCACCGCACAGTTTATCCAGATCAGTACCAGAATTCTTATCTTTTCTTCCCCAATCCTAATTTTACTCCTCCCTTCTTATTTCTTACTTCTTCCTTCTTTCTTCTTTATTCCTTCTCACTTTTTACTTTCTCCCTCCTTCTCTTTCACATTCATTATTAAGGTTCTTTTCTTTTCTTCTTCCCATTTTTACCTTTTCATTATTATTTTTATTTATGTTTTCTTCTTCTTTTTCTTTTTACTTTCATTATCTATGTTTTCTTTTTCTTTCTTTTTCTTTTTGCATCCTTTTAATTGGTGTTAGAAATTTATTTGGGTAATTATTTTCTTCTATATTTTTGCTTGTGAGTTATTAAGGAATTGTTTGACAATTATCAATAATTATTTTTGGGTTGTTTTCATGTTCAAATTCAATACTTTCGATAATATATTTACCATGCATGCTAAGTGTTTGTGAAAAAGCCCGTATGGCATTGTGCATATTTAATTATTCTATTATTCTACTCTAATGCCTGTTTTTTTACAAAAATCCCTTTTTATATATTATTGATTGAATATAATTGTCAATACAAACAGGTTGTTAGTTTGAAACACTTGATAATCAAATTGGGTATTTAATGCTTGATCTATGCTACTCATGCCCTTGCCAGCATGCCAATAAACATCTTGCATCTACTTGCCATAACATGCACTTGCTATATTTCCATTGATGAACTTCTCACATGTAGTCGCGACCATGTGTTAACAACATCCTTTTTTACCGTGCAATGATTATCACTTGTACCATCCTCTTCCTTGCTCCAACCCTTAGCTTTAGAAGTTACTTTCTTTTTCCCTTTCCAGGATGGCCACCAAGAAAGGTAAAGAGAAAGCTACTCCCAAACGACCAGCAAGGAAAGGAACAAAAAGAACACTAACTGTGGAGCCATCTTCAACAGCAGCAAAACCCTCAACAAAGAGAATCAAGAGGATCATCAAGGTCGATGAAAAAGAGAAAGCCTTTCTAGCAAAGGACACTGCGCGGTTCACTAACCGCTACTGTGAGTAGATGTTCCCTATCCTGGCTGACCGAAACTATAATAATGAGTACCTTCTCATCCTCCCGACCAACATTGTTGAATTTGTTGAGCCCCGAAATGAATAAAGACAATGGGGATTCCTACGGAGACAGCCACGGTAGGTTAATCTATCATGGGTAGTTGAATTCTACTCCAATTATCACATGTCAACCATGCAGTCTGTCTATGTCCGTCAAAAGCAAGTTCCCATAACTGAAGAGGTCATTCAACGAGTTTTAGATCTTCTCCCTGCTCCAGAAGGATTGGACGCATTCCAAAAAGTGTCTTTCAAGCGCCAGACATACCAATTTGACTGGGACGTCGTTCTCAGAGTTATAGCATAACTTGGCAGCAGATGGATCTATGGATACCATCGATTTCGACCTAAGAGCATATTGGCTTCAGCACTCACCTTGGAGGCTCGAGTATGGTCACAGATCATGTCTCAATACGTCTTTTGAGCACTCACGAGTCCTCCTTCACTGCAGATATGGCTGTTTTACTCTTGTGTATCCTTACAGACCAGCCTCTCAATTTACCAAGACACATTCGGAATGCTGTGGGACACGTACAGATTGCAGGCAACCTACCTTTTCCCGCCTTGGTTTCAGATCTAGTCTCAGCAGCCGGAGTCTCCTACAGAGCTGGGGACACCAAGGCCATGCTTCCACGGGATGATCAGTACGTCCCTAACGGGAAGTATATCAGACCTCCAGCAGCCACTATCAACCGAAGCACAGAACCAGCGGAAGATATCCCTTCTCCTACCACATCACAAGAACCTTTAACAAACCAACTGCTCCATCAGATACTTGAGAAATTGGACCGGCTTGACCGGCAAGGAAAGCGAAGAGAGCGCCGTAACAAGCACTGATTTACATACCTCAAGGAGCTACTTGTTGGTAACCACCCACCTGAAGAAGACCCAGACACCCCGGACTCCACTTCATTTACCAGCACAGCGAGCCATGACGGTCCCGATTGTGGAGATGCTGCTACCAGCCCCCCTTTGTTCCTGACTGATGGCACCGAAGACGGTGCCAAGCTTTAAGTGTGGGGAGGTCGGTCAGTACCTGACTTCCGGAGGTAATTTCTCTTTTTTAACACCAATAAATTAGTAATTTTTCTTTTATTAGGATAGGATAGATAGTATAGTAATAGGTAATTGCATGCATGTTCTATTTGGTTGAAAAATAATATGTTTCTTTTCAAGACTTTATTTTGAAAAAAATTCACTAATTTAAATTAGAATTTTTTATGATAAACTTGTTTGAAGATTGTATTTGGAACATGAATTATAGCAAAGAACACACAACTCGTGAGACTTGAGCTTAATTACATGGTTACACTATTTAACCATAAAAATTTTATTCTTGTGTGTTTGCTTCTCTATGACTGTAATCTATATTTTGTTCCATCCTATATGTCCAATGTTTAATGTGTTATATGCATGCATATGATTGAGGCCATTATTTTATTAGCTCACTTATCCCGAATAGCCTACCCTTCCATTTACCTTTGTTAGCCACTTTGAGGCTTTTAATCCCATTTGTTCTATATTTTACCACATCACTAGCCTTAAGCAGAAAAACAAATTAACTACCTAAATTGAATCTTTGGTTAGCTTAAGATAGAGATTGTGTGTCAATAAAGTGTAGGAAAGCTATGGGAACATGGGCTAACAAGGGAATGTGTTATGTTTTTACATTGATGAATTAATTGGGAATTTGGGTACCTACTCATGTGAGACCAGAAAATTAAAAATTCAGGCGCATTGATAATGTTATGTATATTTTCATTTTTCAAAAAAAAATCCAAAAATATTAAAGTAATTAAGTAATTAAATAAATGAATAAGGGGACAAAATTACTCCAATATTAAGTTTAATGAAAAATCAATGCATGTGTGATACAAAGTTAAGGGAAAAGTTGATGCATGAGTATATAATACAAAAGTGAAAAATTTTGGGTAGCTAGGCATGATTTAAGAAGAATATAGAGTATGTAGAGGTAAGAGCTTAGGTTAATCAAGGATTCAATTTATAGCTCACTTAGCCATATATATACCCTCACCTTTACCTTGGCCCCATTACAACCTTAAAAAGACCTCATGATGTTTGCATTAGTACATTAAATACTTGTTGATTGGTTAGGTGAAGAACAAAATCTAGAAAGCATGACTAGGGAAGAGTAGAGTGATTACCATATACACTAGAGGGACTAGAGTGCATATACACCATCAGTAAGGGTTCAATACTTGATTCTATGTTCCCTGCTTTCATGAGCTGTCTTCTTACAAATTTACTTGTTTTTACTGAATAAATTTTAATTAGTGATATTTGATTTAGGGTTAAGTACTGAAATCGTCCGTAAGGTAAGGGGTGAAAATCAAATTCGTCCCCGACCTTTTTTCATTATTAAAATCATCCTTAACGTTCAAAAATGCTCTAAAATCATCCTTCCCAAATTCTTGGACCAAAATACCCTCATCATCATCATTCTTCTCTTCACTTTTCTCACCCCACCACCACTACCACCACCACCAACACCAAGAACATCAAGCAACAGCAACAACATAATACCACCACCACCACCACTACCACCACCACCACCACCACAAACACCACAAACACCACCAACCAACACCAATACCAAGAACCCCAAACAATAGCAACAACACAAAACAACACCAAACCAAAAAGTAGAAACAGAAAACAAAAAAACAAGAAAGCAAGAAAGCAGATGCAGATGGCGGAGGCGGAGGCGGCGAGGCGGCAAGGAACGGCAACGAAGCCGCGGCGGTCTCCCTCCCTTGATCGCACTCTATTCCTGATGGCAATGTAGCATGGTGCGGCGCAATGGACGGTGGCTGTGGCAAGGCGACGATCCTGACTGGCGCGATGGCGGCGGCGACAGGATGCGGCTCCTCCAACGGCGGCGATCCCCTCCCCCCTTTCCCCTTCCCACTCCTCCTCCCCCCGAAGCCGCGCTCCCTTGATCGCACTCTATTCCTGATGGCAATGTAGCATGGTGCGGCGCAATGGACGGTGGCTGTGGCAAGGCGACGATCCTGACTGGCGCGATGGCGGCGGCGACAGGATGCGGCTCCTCCAACGGCGCCAACGGCGGC
>NC_029785.2:59066341-59071321 GCF_000816755.2 Arachis ipaensis
ATTCTCTTTCTCCCTCAGCCTTTCTTTTTTTTATAATTTTTTAATGAAGGGTAATTTGGTAATAAAAAAATAAAATTGGTAAAAGGGACGATTTTATAACGTTTTGTAACGTTGAGGATGATTTTAATAACAAAAAAGGTCGGGGACGATTTTGATTTTCACCCCAGACCTTAGGGACGATTTCAGTACTTAACCCTTTGATTTATATTTGTCTTGAAAAACTTATTTACTTTTAACCGAGTAGACAAAATTATTTTAGCATATAGTTGCATTCATGTACATAGGTTGCATTGCATTGCATGAGTCTTACTTTTCCCTACTCATTTATTTTATCTCCTTGAGCTAAGCATGAGGACATGCTAATGTTTAAGTGTGGGGAGGTTGATAAACCACTATTTTATCGTTCATCTTGTATTTAATTGAGTGGTTTCATCAAGTCTTTACCCACTTATTCATATGATTTGCATGATTTTATAATCCCTTCCTAGTATTATTTTATGATTGAAAACTTGCTTCCTAGAGATCTTTAATTAGTATATTTTAATTATCCTTTATACCATTCGATGTCGTGATCCGTGTGTTAAGTGTTTCAGGCTTTATAGGGTAGGAATGGCTTAGAGAATGGAGAGGAAGCTTGCAAAAATGGAAGGAACACAAAAACTAAGGAGATGATCAGCGAGCACTGACGCGCACGCATGGCTCACACGAGCGCGCGGAATGGAGAAATTTACAGCGATGCGTGCGCGTGCCTGACGCGTACGCATGGATTGAAGTCTGCACAAAAGAAGCGCACGCGTGGACGACGCGTACGCGTGACCTGCATGATATGTAGAATTAACAGCAAATGCTGAGGGCGATTTCGGGCCGAGTTTTGACCCAGTTTTCCGCCCAGAAACACAGAATAAAGCCAAGGAACATGCAGAGACTCAAGACACACATTCACATATTCTCATTAGGATAGTTTTAGGTTTTTAGATCTGAATCTAGAGAGAGAATTACTCTTCCTCTAGTTTTTCTTTACATTCATAGTTTATTAGTTTAATGCTTTTGCTTTTGGATATTGAAGAGTCATCACCTCCGTTGAAGATACTATTATAGTTTGTTTCCTTACTCTTTTATTTATTTATTTCATATTCTTAATTCTTGTTTAGAGTGGTAATTGGATTATTTTCATGGATTGTTAATGCAAAGGATTACTTTTACTCTTAATTAATTTAAATCTCTATTTTATTTAAATTATCATGTCTCTTTTCTATTCTAAACTCCCAATAACCAAGATGGTATCCATGTCAATAGAGTAGATTCCCTACTTGACATGGGGGTTGATTAGGAGGAGACACTTGAGTTGGAATGCTCAAGTGGTTAGTTAAATTGGAAGTTGTTGGCTAATTTTGTATTTACTAACGCTAGACCTTCCTAAGGGAGAGGACTAGGATTTGCGAATAAGAGTTAGCTCAATCACTTGACTTTTCTTTATTTAGTAAGGGTTAACTAAGTGAAAATAGCAACTTCTTTATACTACACTTGAGAAAATTCCAACACGGATAGAACTTCCAATTAATCATTCCCCCAGTCAAGGCTTTTTAATTAGAATATATATTTCTCTTTTAATTTACAATTATTTATTTTCTGTCATTCAACTCTCAAAATTCTCGGAAAACTTATGATTAATAACTTAGCACCCTTTCTAGCAACTTGTTGGTAGACGACCTGGGACTCATACTCCCAATATTTTTATTCTAAACTTTTTGTGACAACCTTTCTAAATTGATGAGGCAGATTTTTGCTGGTTAAGAGCTATACTCGCAACGCTGTTCTATTATATTATAATCTCTTAATTGGTCTAACTTCTGCCACGCATCAGTTCTACTAAAACTCAATGCCTTAGAGGTAAAACTTATGGCATGGTTATAGTGGATGACTATTCTAGATATAGTTGGGTGATTTTTCTTACTCATAAGAGTGATGCTTTTCAAATTTTTCAAAAATTCAGTAAGAAGGTTCAAAATAAAAAAGATTTAGAAATTATTTCTATAAAAAGTGATCATAAAAAAGAATTTGAAAACTATCTTTTTGAATCTTTTTGTGATGAGAATGGTATTCCATATAACTTCTCATATCCAAGAACGCTTCAACAAAATGCCATAATATAAAGAAGGAATAGAAACCTTTAAGAGATGGTAAGAGCAATGTTATCTAAAAGTGACATTCCAAGTTTTTTTTTTAGGCTGAAGCAGTTAACACTACATGCTATATTTTAAACTGAATCATTATTCATAAGATTTTAAAGAAAACTCCCTATGGGTTATATAGAAGGAAACCTTCCAAATATGAAATACTTTCATATCTTTAGATGCAAATATTTTATTTTGAACATAAAATAAAATCTTGGTAAGTTTGATCTAAAGAGCTATGAAGGAATGTTCATTGGTTATTCCACAACTAGCAAAGTCTATTTTATCTTAAAGACTCCAAAACTGTTGAGAAAATCATACATGTCATATTTTGTGATACTAATGATAATTCTATTGTTCTAATAGATGGCATTACAGATGATATAATTACTACAAATAGCTCTGGAAAAGGTGCAGTTTAGAAAGTGCAACCAGATTCTATAGATGCTACAGATAATAAAAATTCTAGAGACCAAATAGAATTATCTCCTAATTCTGTAGGAGACAATACGATTGTAGAATCAGAAACTTCAAAACCAGCACCTAAACCTACTCAAAATGCTTCCAAACCCAGAGAATGGAGAATTATATAGAATTATCCTAATCAATTCATTATTGATGATCCTTCACAAGGCATCACAACAAAATCCTCTGCAAGAAGACAAGAGTCAAACAATTTTGCTCTCATTTTAACAATTTAGCCTCAAAATATTGAAGAGGCTCTTGAGGATCCATCTTAGGTCAAAATTTTGAAAGATGAGCTGAAAGAATTCGAAAAGAACAATGGGGGACTTTGGTTCTTGATTCAAAGGGAAAGAAGGTTACTGGAACCAAATGGATTTTCAAGAACAAGCTGGGAGATGATGGCAAGATTGTGAGAAACAAAGTAAGACTTGTTGCACAAGGTTATGACCAAGAGGAATGGATAGACTTTGATGAATCATTTACTTCGGTTGCTCGTATAGAGGCAGTAAGGCCGCTGCTCGCATATTCTACCTTTCAAGGATTCAAGCTATACCAAATGGACGTAAAATGTACTTTTCTTAATGGTTTAATAGATAAAGAAGTGTATATGGCCCAACCTCCCGATTTTGAAAATAAAGATTTTTCTCACTATGTTTTTAAACATGCTAAAGTCATTTATGGTTCGAGGCAAGCTCTTAGAGCTTGGTGAGCTTGGTATGAAAGGCTTGGCTTGTTTCTCTTAAAAATGACTTTTAAAGAGGAACTACATACACATTCTATTTATTAAAAATTCTAATAATCAATTTATGATTGTTCAAGTATATGTTGATGACATTGTTTTTGGTTCAACTAATGAGTTTTTGAGTGCAGATTTTGCCAAGGTAATGTCTAGTGAATTTGATATGAGCATGATGGGAGAATTGACATTTTTTCTTAAGCTGCAAATTAAACAAGATCCTCAAGGCATCTTCATACACTAAGGAAAATATGAAAAGGAGCTGGTCAAGAAGTTTGGGATGAAAAATTCGAAGCCTATGGGCTCTCTTATGCATCCAAACATAAAAATAGAGAAGGACGAACATAGCAAGGATGTGGATGAGACACGGTGTAGAGGGATGATTGGGTCTTCGATGTACTTAACCTTATCAAGGCCAGACATCATTCAAAGTGTAGGATTATGTTCAAGATTTTAGTCTCAACCAAAGAAATCCTACCTTGTTGCAGTAAAAAGAGTCATCTGATATATCCATGGAACAACCAACTATGGTTTATGGTATCATAAAATTGATTCTTTTAATGCTATTGCTTTTAGTGATGTTAATTTTATAAAGGATAGAGTGCATAGACGAAGCACAAGTGGGATATGTTGCTTCCTAAGCAAATTCCTCAATGCTTGGTATAGTAAGAAGCAAGTTACTGTTACTATTTCAATAGCTGAGGCCGAACATATTGCAGTATCCCTCTGTTGCTCCTAGGTTGTATGGTTGAAAACTCAACTAATTAATTATAAGATTAAGGCTGAAAAAATTTCCCTTATGTACAATAACCTAAGTGCCATTAACATTTCCAAGAATGCAGTCTTACACTCTCAAACTGAATATATTGAAGTGAAATATCACTCCATACGTGAAGATGTTCAAAAAGGAATTGACGTTCAGCTTACTAAATTACATGATCAATTAGCTAATATTTTCATTAAACCCTTAGCTGAATATAGATTTTATAAATTAAGAATTACTTTGAAAATTTTAAGTGCTTCTGATCTATTTTAACTAAACTAATGAGGTTTTTTGAGTTTTATCTCTCAGATCAAGAAGAGATATTCTGGGCAAATGATGAACAAATTCAAATTTTCAAGCTATCACCTTTATTTCTTTCTTGAATGATTTTGTGATCTTTGCGTTTATTTCAAAATTATTTCTTACTGAATTAAAATTGATTTTATTCAAATTATTTTTTGTATTCATCATATTATTTATTTTCAAAATCTTTCCATATTTAAAAGGTTTTCAATTTATTATTGCATCAGTTATAAAAAAACCTTTGCCTCCCACAAATACTTTTATAACTGCTCTTTACTCAGCATTGATCACCACTCTCTGCATATCTCTCTCACATGTTCTTTATAACCCCTTAGTGTTGTGACACAAAGCCTAGAAGAAAAATAATCACTTGAAGAAGAGGATATTACTTTCATTCTCACCCTCAAAACTCTTAGCCTACCAATACCACCATTTTTATCGACACTTCTCTTTCATCACCACCTCAACACAATTTTCAACCTCCTCCTACTTCAATGGCGTGTCAACATGTCATTCCGCTATTGCCACCCCTGAACCCA
>NC_029785.2:59071590-59072342 GCF_000816755.2 Arachis ipaensis
AAAAGAAACCCGTGAAGCTTCTTCAGCTCCTCCTAAATCCCATGGTATGGATTCTCATTTCTCTCTTCATCCCATTATTGAGCCAGTTTTGCATGACCCCATTGCCTATAAATCTAAGTTTGCTAAGTTTCCTAAAATGAACTTTGATTCCAATAGGTTTTTCAACTTGAATAACTGGCATTTCCTTCAAAATGAAATCGCTGATAGGCCCATTGTTACCCTCAAGTTGGTTTTTCTCAAAACCTTGGCTAGAAAGGGATTGAATTTTGTTCATATGTTTGAGCGCCAAGGATGAGGACCTTTGTTTGATATACGAGGCAAAGTGTACCCTGATTTGATTTGGCAATTTTATGCAAATATGACATACCAAGATGCGTTATTTCTTATGTGAAAAAGCAAAGTTATTATTTTAGACAAAAACTGACTTGGAAAAGCCTTGGGATATCATGACATTGGAATCAATGTCTTCACTTCTGGAAAATAGGACTCTGATTTAATTGTTAGCCTAAATATTGTCCTTTGCATTATCTGTACCCAAGTTTCTCTTCGCACCGGCCTCACTCTTACTCACAAAGCTCTTGGCCCAATCAATGCATAATTTCATCGCATTATCACTCATTTTATTCTTCCTCAAAGTGGCTCCTTCCAGAGGTTAACATAGTTTTGTATACTCCCATTCAAGGGATTTCGATATCTTTTGTATACCTTATGATGAGACACATACATGAGTGTGTCAAGATTGAAAGAAATGA
>NC_029785.2:59072350-59080286 GCF_000816755.2 Arachis ipaensis
AATGTTGATCTTACTACTAAAAAAGTGGAAGTGCATAACTCATTCTTGAAAGGAGGTGGTGTAGTGAAAAAAAATTTGGAGGACAACCCACTGAAGTTCCTAAAGACTTTCGGATGTCGGACTCATCCTCTGATCCGAAAAAGAAATCTAAAAGAAACAAGATTAACATCCTTTCAGGCATTATTAAAGATGTGATCCATGAAGTCTCTAACCTAACTGATCTTATGTTAATACGCATTAAGATGCAAAGGAGAGATGAAGCTAACCTTGAATTGAAGATTAGGAAATTCAAGCAATGAATGGGCATCGTTGAGCAATATTTTAAGGAGTTCAATGACTTTTCCTACTTTTGGAAGGAAAAAAGAGGAAGAAACGCAAGGTTCAGTTAGGGGATCCTATTTTGATGCCTATAGGATATTTTTGTGCTGTTGTTGCTGACGTTTTACGAGACAATGCTAATATTTATCTTCTATTTTGTGTTTCTGCACTTTATTCTGGATGACTGTAACTACTTATGAATGCTCTTATTATAAACTACTAAGACTTTTTCCTTGCTGTAGGTACTTTTAATCTCCCTCATTAATGATAAAAGGGAAAAAAAGAGTAAAGATTAAACTATTATTTGGTTTATGTATTTGGTTTATGCATTTTATGACCTCATAAACTAATTGGTTTATCTTTTTAGTTTGTGGTATCTCTCTTGTTTTTTATCTGATATATATTTTCAAGCACTCTGGTACTAGTTTCTAGGTGCTAAATTAATTCCATTTGCTCTGATACCCTATAATCATATGCACCATGTTATGTCTAATATTTCTATGTTATATGAATGTTATTTTAGTATATGCTCAAGTACCACAACTTTGTGTTCTTACTCTTAATTGATGGATGCTCATAAACAGGAGGAGCTTACTGAAATTCAAGAAAGTCATTAACTCACTCTCTCCTTAATTTAAGTTTAATCATGTTTGTTATCAAGGAGAGATTATTGAGTCAAGATTTGATTTGGTATTTTATGATGACAAACATAATTAATAATTTTCTATTATACTTATTTCCTTTATGAGTATTGTAGGTATTTATAGATTGACAATCAAAGATCACAATTAAAAAATTTATGATTCAAGCAAAGACAACACATGATTGAATAAAATCAAGCAAGAATCTGATCTTTATGCAAGAGAAAAGATGCTGCACATAATCAAGCTAAACAAGGAAATGATTCAATTTCAATGCCAACGGCTATAATCATTGAATGTGCAAAGGGCTAGCTTGACCAAATTAGAAATGATTCTAGCATTGAAGAAAGCAATCAAGCTCTATAAAAGAAGATTTCATCCAAGGAAGAAGCAACCATTCGAGCATAGTCGATCTTATTTACACAATGTGTGTGTGTGTGCGCGCCTTCTATTCCTTGTTATTTTGAGTATGTTCTTATTTTTCTTTACACTACAAGAAATACACTGAGTACCGTCAGATTTACTATCAAATTCATCAAATAAATCCACCGATAATTACTTTACCATCAGATTTACCATCTTCCTGGAGTTGATAGTATAAACGGTGTCAGAAACTATTTACCGGCAGATTTTTCGTCAATTTTTTCGATGAATTTGTTGAGACTGAATTGCTGATTACCGTCGGATTATTCCAATGGTAACTTTGGCGCCATACCACGTGTTTTAGCGCCAAGTTACCGTCGGATTTGTCCGCCAATAAATCCTACGGTAGCTTTTTTTTTGGCACAGTTAAGCCACAATTAGTAGTCAAATTAAAATTTTTGTTAACAAAAATAGGACAGAAATTCAAAATTACCAAAAATTAACAAATTATTTTATTAAAAATAAATAGTCTGAATATAATAAAATATTATAGAAGTAGAATACAATGAAGTAGACATAAAAAAAAAATAAATCCCTAAACCCTACAAATCCCGTTAATTGTCATCGTCATCATCATCGTCGTCTTCTCCATGCTGAGGTGGCAGAGTAGGTACTGATGTCGGTGCCCTACTAGCTAGCAGCGTCGTTGCCTCCAGAGCGCATATGCTCGTTGTATACCTCTATCTGCTCTCGTAAACGATCTAGCTACTCCAGCTTTTCCATTAGGTCCGAGCATTTGGCAACGGCTCCTCCTATGCGTGCAAGACGGTCATTGTACCTCTGCTCAGACTACTCCGCTTGTTGGTGAAGCTCTTATGTCATCTTCTACACCTCCTCTCTCAAGTCGACAACTTTTTGGGGATTGGCAGGGCTGGTGGCAGATGCAAAGGCAGAAGAAGTTGCCAATATGGAGGAATGGAGGCCACTGGTGAAGAATGACCCAAATCCGAAGCGGCGATTCTTCTAAAATCATCGCTCTTTGGTCTCAACTGGGATCTTTGTGTAGCTCGGCTATGGGTTGTCGTAAATAGACTTAATCACCTCGAAGATCTCTTGTGTATATGCATTTTTGATTGGTGTAAATCTATTAATGAAAAAACTTAAGATTAACAAACACATGCAAACACGTAAATATTAACAAATTTAAATTAGATTGCTGATAAAAAACATTAAAATAATAGGTACTCATGCCTGCATGCTATCAGGCCAAATCCTTAGCTGGATGATGGGCAATGGTGGAGGGCCATCCTACTAGGACGCATTAGAGGAATCATCCACTGCGGGCTCTGTTGCTAGATCTATAGGGGGCGTAGCAGCAAGAGGCATGTAGTTTAGGTTTAGGACCATGATGAACTGCTGGTCCGTTGGATCCTCCTGTGACGTCACAGGGGTTGACAGGGTAGTCGGGGTAGAGGGCGATGACTGAGCAGACGTTGGAGATTCGATGGAAACCCTCCCTCTGCCATGACCACGAGACCTACTTGATCTACCTCTACTACCTGTTATCATGTCTGCAAAGAGAATATATTATTAACACTAATCAACATATATACTATATAAATCATTCAACATTTAGATTATTTCAAAAAAGAATTGACATAACCTCCCTTAAAATTAGACATATATCCACCTTCACGGTTTTCACAAATTCAACTAACTTCATTCCATAACATCAGTCAAAACACAATTAAATTCACAACATTTCTAGTAGAATATACTAACCTATTTTCATACTTGAATTCATACTATGTATATAATATTGTACATATAATATTACAATGTCAAACACAACAATTTATTCAATTGAAAAATTTTAAATAATAAAAATCTGATTGAAAAATTAGGTCAAAATATAAATATTTTCAAACTAGTTAACCTTTAAGAAATAAGCTTATACTTCTAAGAGTAAATAATAGACATCATTATACTATACATATAACAACATATTTACATAAGCCTACCTAAATAAAACTATCTAGTTAGCAAGGTTAATTAGTTTTTGAGATTAAATAAAAAGCAAAAAGAGACTCAACTTACAAATTTTTCAAGCTTTAGAGTTAACTATTGCTACTATTAAACACTGCATATATAACTAACTATATTATATCAACTTAAGGCTTGTAACATTTTCTTGGTACATTTCTTACTTCAAAATTCAAGCATCTTGCACTTCTTCCTAAATCCTAAATTAACATATAACTAATTTCTAATTCCTAAATTAACTTCATCATATCCTAAATCCTAAATTAACTTTAACTCTAAATTAGCATATAATAATCAAAACGTAAATCCTAAATTAACATATAACTAATTTCTAAATCCTAAATTAACTTTATTCTAAATCCTAAATTAACTTAACCCTAAACCCTAAATTAGCATATAATAATCAAACTCTAAATTCTAAATTAACATATAACTAAATCCTAAATTAACGTAAATAAGAAAAAAAAGGGACCATGGAACCTGAGGGACAAACAGAGAAAGAAGAACAAAGAGAAAGTGGGAGTCGTGCTGGTACTGGACGGCGACGGCTGAAAACAAATAGAGAGAAAGAGGGAGTCACGGCTGACGGAGGAGAGAGGAGGAACATGTGTGGGTCACCAAAATACAGCGTTTAACTAAAATGGATTTACTGGCGGATTGTTCTGACGATAAAGTCCACGCTAAATTTCGTACCTATTTTTCCCGTTTTTCCTCCAAATATTACCGGTGAATTTACCATCAGAAACGGAAATCCATCGGTAATGATTTGACCAAACGAATTACACATCAAAACCGTTCATATATCGTGATATTACTCTTCTTCTTTTCTAAATTCTACAACTTTCATTTTCGTTCTGCTCAGTTTTCTGCGAGATAAGACAAATGAAAATAATTTCCTAATTTTATTGTATTGTACAATCTGTTTTATTAAGCACTAAAAATAGTTCTTTCGTTCAGACTCTCTCCCCTCTCAACTCACTTGAAAATCTTCAGAAAAAATTGGTAAGAGGGGATGTTAAAAAATAAAGAAGAGAATAATAGGTTTTGCTTTAATAAAGGAATAATAAAAATTTTTGAATTTTTATGTGTCCTGTCAATTTAATTTATCAAACATAATATATAAATACAAGTAGTATTTTATGTTCATGTTTCAAGTATACGTGTCTATGTTTATATTTGTGGATGTACACTAACCAAATACAGCTTAGATAATTATAGATTAATATCATTTAATGATATTTGTTTGAATAACATATGTTTATAATCAATGTTAATTTTTTTAGATGTTTGATTATCATTATTTAAATGATATATTTATTTTTAATGCACCTGTAAAAGAAGTTGTAAATTAAATTACTAATTATAAATGTCATGAATTGAGCAAAAACTTGAGAAAGACAAACACAATTTATGAAAGTCAATAATAATTATTTTTTTCACATAAATTATAACTAAGAGATTAATATATTATGAGTTTAAGAGAATTTTTTAATTTTAACAAAATTTAAAAATTAAACTAGAAAACTTAATCAATTTAAATTTACAATAAAAAAAATTGAAAACCCTAATCATAGATATCCAATTTTATAAGAAAGTAAAATCAATAGTCATAATATCTATTTTATTTATTTAAGCTGTCAATTCTAAATACTTTTATTCTGCTGTCCTTGATGTAATTTATTTTGCATTTTAAAAAAATATTATTTAAATAACAGTTTCATTAAATTAAATTCAATAAATTAACAATTTCTCGTAGAAATAATACTCTACTCATCATCACTTTATGGTGCATCTAGTTCAACGCATGCATATACTACATTAGATTAGACTGAGTAGGCATGAAATTTAATTAGAACAAGATGAAAATAAATCAACCACAAACCTAAGTAAGGAATCATTGCCATCCTAGAATGGCTGTAAAATTGTAGCAACCAATGCGGCTATTAAAATGAGAACTGATGTATCCCACACATAATATTCACTGAACATTACTCACAGAATATGATTTTTAATTTCTTTCGGCTAATAAAATGACTTCCTATTCCACCTGAAATCTCAAAGGAAACAGACAAGTGACAACTGGCTCCACCTTTTTCTGCATTCACTTTTGTCTGTGCCATTTTTCCTTAATAAAGTTACCTTTAGAATTCAATTTTTTTTTAAAAGATAGTTCGAGTTGAGGAAAAAAGTTGTGAGTCTGTAAAATCTGTTATAATTCAAAATTAGAATAACAACTTTAAATATTAAGAATAACACTAGTTTCAAACTCCAACCACTGTTCAGTGTTCTTCATTCTTTCTCCCCCTCTAGTGTTCTCATATTCTCACCGACATTTAACTACATGTATGCATTCATCTACTAAAGGTGAAACAGAAGAAAAAGAAGAGCAAAAACAGCAAAATTTATTGTGCCCTTTATCTCCTCATTAAATTGTCCTTCTTCCTCAATTCTTATGTCAAAAAAACCATACAATACATTAAATTTTGACCAAATCCCACTTTTCAGTAGGGGGTGTACATACCCACCCCGAAGATTCGGCCCAAATATAAACATTTTAAGAACTAATTTAGTGTGATTTTGTTGGGTTTAGAATTGGATTCGAGTCTTAAAAATAAATTCGGTCATTATTTAGGATTGGGTCAAGACGAATCTGTCTTCACCCAATTCTTGTGCACCCTAAAATTTTGTTTGTTTTTGAAAACATGATAAGATAAAACACCAAAAACAAGACACAAAGAATAGAGACACAAAATTTTATATTCTTATATTATATTTGGTGATAAACTAGAACAAATTATAAAAATTTAATTTATTTTCATTTTTTTCCATCAAAAAAATTAGAGAAGAAAAATATAATAGTAAAAAAATATAATTATAAAAAATTAACAAAAATAATAAAAAAAAATAAAAATAAATTGTGTCCCTTATTAGTATTTTTGTGTCCTTTCTGTCAAGATGGACACAATATTTCTGTCTATATTTTATCTGTCAAATACGATTTTATGTTCCTGTCTTAGTGTTCCATTCATGTAAACAAACACAGCCTAAGAAAGGTATATATGTTTTAAATTAATTCCAATATTATGTTATACTAATTATAAGTTTATTGTTTTATTTTTAATTACATTTGTTGAATTAGAAAATAAGTCAAAGAAGCATCAAATTAGAATTTATAAACAAATTTAAATTCAAATATGGATCAACTTTTTGGTAACAAATTTTTTTTTTATAAATAAATATAAATAAATTTTTTTTATAAATAAGTTTCTTTATATATAAATTATTGTTAAATCTTTAAAAGTCTAATTTTCACTCAATTTGAAACCGATATAATTGTGGTCCAAAAATATTTAGATTTTATCGAGTTTAGGATCGAATTAAAAGTTAAAAAAACAGACCTAATATATATTTAAGGTTAAATCTAGATTAAGACAAATCCGACACATGTACACTCTTACTTCCTAGAGTGAAACCTTCACTATAATAGACAACCAACTATATCTCTCTTCTTTACTTCCTTTTTTATTTTCACTTGTTCATATCCTTTTAGATTCTTCTCTTTTAATTCTGATACTTTTGAGTGGTGCCCATTTGTTTTCTCTACTATTCTTTTCCCTTATTATTCTTGTATTTCTGCGTCGTTTTTCTTTCTTATATATCTTCCACCTACCGACTACTACTAAACCTTCAATACAAGGTTCTATAGATTTACTTTAATTTCACTCAACTTTCCTTTCATCAATTACAAACTTCATGTTATGTGTAAGAGGCTTTTTGGTTTGCTAAGGTTGTTCTTTCTTAATTTCTTGTTGTTCTCTTACATAAGGGAATGGTAGTACCTAATTAGATACTTGTTTATTGGAGAGATTCAAATTAGGCTTGAAATTCTAACAATATATTCTTTCCATCAAAGATATGTCACACAATAAAGAAACAACAACGATGAGCAGCAACAACATGTTTTCTAAGGGTAAGAAATCCGGTCATGAATGTGAATTAAGGCCAGGTGGAATGCTTGTTCAGAAGCGTGATTCAAACTCGGATCGAAACTCCGATTCGGCTGCATTGTCCACCATCATGGTTAAAGTGAAATATGGATCTGCATATCACGAACTTCCTATTAGTTCGCATGCAAGTTTTGGTAAATGCAGATTTCAAAAGTTATTCTCTTTTCCTATGTTTAGGAGACTTAACTTATTTGGAGAAGAAACAAAGATGAAAATATAAAATCTTAAAATACTTTTGCTATATGTTCTTATTTTTATTTTTAATATTTTTTATTTTCAAAATTTTGTGAAAAAAAAAATTTTATATCTCTTATTTTTTTTATAAAATTCCAAAAATAAAAAACACAAAAAATAAAATTAAAAAATAAAAATACAAACTAAATACGTTTCAAGACAAATTCGTATCACGAATTTTGTATTAGTTCGCATGCAAGTTTTGGTAA
Organism: Arachis ipaensis; assembly: GCF_000816755.2. Lineage (NCBI taxonomy): Eukaryota > Viridiplantae > Streptophyta > Magnoliopsida > Fabales > Fabaceae > Arachis > Arachis ipaensis. The sequence continues at coordinate 59,080,166 of NC_029785.2, forward strand.
ATGTAAATTTTAAAGTTCTCCTCCTTTCCTATGTTTAGGAGACTTAACTTATTTGGAAGAGAAAACAAAGATAAAAATATAAATTTATTTTGGTTTGAGTTTTTTTTTTTTTTTAAATTTT
>NC_029785.2:59080869-59083175 GCF_000816755.2 Arachis ipaensis
CCTTAGTTTGGAGACAAATTTTAATATTTTAATGTCTCAAGATTCTATGTTTTGTTAGAGTATTATAAATTATATATATGCCAAGAATATAATTTTTAGAACGGAGTTAGACTCATCTAGTCTCAATTCTAATATGCTATAAGAATTTATTTAATCCAATGTTGTTGAATCATTTACCTATTAATATTTATTCTCTGGGTGATGAATAAGATAATATAATGATAAACAAATAATATTTTAATTTCTCTATTATATCGTCTGTCTTAATATTTCATGTCTTGGAACAATTATAATGTGTTTCATTTCATAACGATGATAATGAGTTGTTTTGGGTTATGCATGGTTCATTTTGGGGTGCAGGGGAACTGAAGAAGATGTTGAGAGAACGTACAGGGTTGCATGCTCAGGATCAAAAGTTAATGTTTAAGAAGAAAGAGAGAGATTCAAAATCATATTTGGACGTTGAAAGAGTCAGAGATGGATCAAAGTTGGTGCTTTTTGAGAAAATTGAGAGCAGAGAAAGAAGGATGCTTGAGACCTTAAGAATTGCAAAGAAGGAGAAAGCCTCAAAATCCTTGAAGGAAATTAATCACCAGGTTCAACCACTTGCTCACAAGGTATCTAATCTAATCTTACAACTTTATATGCATATTTTTATTTCCACTTCTCAAAAATAATATTGTTCCATCAAATATTCATAACATTTTTTGTTATACATGAAAAGTTAGTTTTTATTAGCGAACTAATATTTTGAGGACTAAATTGATAGCTCAATTACTAAATAATATTTTAAACTTTCAAACACAATAAAAATAAATAGTTAGCAAATAATCTTTGAATTTTGGAGAGTTAAAATGGGGTTTTACCTTTTTTTTTTCTTTCTTTTTTTCATTGGAATGAATGACTTAATGTAATAAAATTAAGTAGGTTTCAGCTTTGGAAGCTGGTGCTTCTACAGGCGGGGTTATAGCAGAGTTGGATATAGAGAGTTTGACAGAAAATCTGATGAGAATGTTGATTACATTGAATGAAATTTTCGCTGAGGGGGACCTGAAATTACAAAAAAGTGAGCAGGTGATTACTAATTAAGATAGATTTTCGTAAATGCAATATTAATCCATGAATTGATATATACTAATTATTTATTATGTCATCTTATGTATGTTCGTTAGTTACGTTGAGCATTTCGAAAATTAAAATAGATACAGTGGCGAAACTTGAAACAAAATTTTGGGGGGGCCAGATAGAAAATAATTGTCAAAATATTTTTAATATGAACCCCATTTAAGATAAGCTCGTCTAATCTCATCTCTCTGGTTTGGGTGATATTGCCAAATTTAAAGCCGTTTTTCAAGATCTCGTTCCAAAAAGTTAAGGTTAATGACGCCAGGACGTCGCTTGGATCACCAATCTTGGCGAGGTTAACAACCCCACTATGGTGACATAGTTTAGATTCACCAATCTTGGCGAGGTTAGCAACCCCACTATGGTGAAAATAGCCATAAACCCATCTTAGTTGGCCAAGCCAAGGATTTATCTTCTGAAAAAGTACTACTAAATTTTTTATAAAAAGTTTGGGGGGGCCATGGCCCCCCCTTGTCTGAACTAAGCTCCGCCACTGAATAGATATATATATGTATATGTGAAGGTTAGGAGAGTTCAGAAGCATATTGAGACTCTTGATACATTGAAGATGAAAAGGCAAAAAAACGTGCCTCAAAAAATTAAAGCAGCGGAGGAGCAACAACTAAAACATTGGGACTCAGTTGTTGTAACAACAAAATGGGAAACTTTTGATTGAGGCTATTAAATATCTTAATTACTGGCTTCTTCTCTTCCCTTATACAAGGATTTGATTAAAATTTGGTGAATCATGTAACGCTTTTTCTTCTCTCTCATTTATATTATTGGGCTATAACTTAATTCCCGAAGCTACTAGTTTCTTACTAGCAATAATTAATGGGTAGTTCTTGTTTCATTTTCCAATTTGCCTGCACAAAAAGGTTTTAATTAAGTATTTTAAACAATTCTTTTGAATATCTGGGACTAACGTGTAAATGACTGAATGTACAGTTTTTTTTTTTTTTTATATGAGTGAATGTACAGTTTTGTTGTTACATGTGAATGTGATAAAACAATAATGTATCAGAAAGTTTTTCACTTGATTAACTACTTATTATTAACATGTGGTTCTGCCTAACTATTTTTGTAGCCACAAATTCATCACTAATAAACAAGCTTCTGAAAATCGAATTGATTCTATTGGAAACTGCTAACTTTGGCAATTTTATTTACAATACAAAACA
>NC_029785.2:59083422-59083937 GCF_000816755.2 Arachis ipaensis
GAGTTTTTTTAGAAAAACACAAATTAAAAATGAAAGAGAAACGACAGAATATCATCCTAAAAAATGAAAGAAAACCAAAGGCATAGATAAAAATGAGAGAACAAGAGACGGCGCGACGACTCTTTTGGAGATGGAAGTTGCGGCGACGGCATGTAGAGTATGAGTCTTGTTCGGTTGTTCCTCTACTTATCGAAACTTCACACATACTCATAGTTAAGTCATCAAAGAAAAAACAAAAGATAGCGAGAGAGAGAGAGAGAGAGAGAGAGAAGATGCCACTGAAAAAGACCAGCAGAGAGAGTAAATACTACTGGCTGCTGAAAGAGTAGAGTATTACATTTTATTTCTATCTTTGCACCTCAAATAATAAAGATTAGGCTTTAAAAAATGGGAGCTATTCAAATGAAAATATCAAAAATATCTTTTATAAAAGTGTAATTTATTTATTTGGTCATATTTTAAATAAAAATAATATTTTTATAATATATTAAAATTTAATTTTATAATTTATTATC
>NC_029785.2:59084181-59086183 GCF_000816755.2 Arachis ipaensis
TCCAATATATTTAACTGGAAAGATCACTTAATTTACTTTTTTGGACCGGTTAATGTGTTATAGAAACACATTCAATGAAACAAGCACAATATCTCTAACAAACAATGTTAATGCATTATATTGCAGTAATATCGAATGGCTTTATCTTCCGAAACACATGCGTCCATGCAATGAACCTCTTCTCGAAATACAATTAACCTCCCTGACACCCAGAGCAAAACAAATCTCTTTATATATAATTTGGGTTGAATTTAATTAGCATCCAATTTGTCTTTTTATCATACATTATATATTTTTTTAAGATACTAATATAAATAATTTTTATTTAAATTATATTATTTTGTTAATTTTGTTTTCTGTAGAACAGAAAGGTAGAAAAAATAGAGAATGAAAGAAAAGAAAGAAAAAGATAAAGATGAATAATGAGAGTGAGAGTTTGTTAATTTTGGAAGAAAAATTTATTTTAATTGTAATAAAAAAATATCAGATGACATATTTTGATTTGTCAAATTACTAATATAAAATATAAATTATATATAGAGTGAAAATGGTAGAGAGAAATAGAAAAATAGAGAGATAGATGAAAGAATTTAGGAAGGGAGTTTATTAATTTTGGAGGAAAATATTTTCTCTCAATTTTAATAAGAGAGTGTCATGTGACACATTTAATTATTAAACTAGATAGTAATATATAATATATGATACATAATATAGGTATATTTCAATTTCAATTTCAATATTTCAATTTAAATTTTAATGCAATTAAAGAATGTCATATTATACATTTTGATTATCAAATTCGTAATTAGTAATTGATAATGATATATAAAAGAGATAAAGTGGTTGAAAGAATAAGAGAGATAGAAAAAGAAAGTGGGAGGAGGAGAAAACTCTTTAACTTTGGATGAAAAGATTTGATTTCAATTGCAATGAGGGAGTGATATATGACACATTTTGGTTGTAAAATTAGTAGGGAGAAGGGAAGAATTTTTTAATTTTGGAGAAAAAGATTTGATTTCAATTACAATAAAGGAGTGACATGTGACATATTTTGGTTATAAAATTAGTAATATATAATAGATATCATAATTATATTTTTGTGTATTTATTTATAATTTTATATATTATTTTATTATAATTTAATTATTCCAGTTGAATTATGGTTGACCAGTTGAGTCTCTAACCGATGAATTAATAATCAAAATAGTTCGAAGTTTGGTTTTCAAAACCTTGCTTATAAATAAACTACCCACTATTTATGTTCATATGTTGCGAAAAAAATGTCAAAAAACCACTAGATCCTATTTGAGAATGATAGGGTATTTGCATAGTTTAGAATTTTTTTTATGAAATTGCAAGTACATTTTGTAGGAAAGCAATAAAAAAATTCCTAACTGAATTGAAGTCGAAGAAAATTACGAGTCAAAGTATCGAATAAAATAAACTACTCTTTTTTTATTCTAAAGTTCACAAGTATTGTTTCGGTTCTTCGAAATCCACCAAATTTCGATTGTAAAAAAAATTCATGAGCTTTTAATTATTTGAAGGTCCAGCTATGAAGTCCAAACTACTATCTAAGGAAATTAAATTTGATTTTAATTCAGTAGGAAGTGTTCCTAATGTACAAGAAAGATAAAGACTTACTCATAAAAATTAAAGATGTTATTTAGAGAAATTAGATTGCAAATATAAGCCTTATTCAGTGCACTACAAATGCCGCTGTGGATCTTATGATAAAGCAAGCTCCAAGAAATGATCTTTCTTAAGCAGGTTGGTTTTAATATTAGGTTTAAGGTACTAAAAATCAGACTGGATCGACCTGTCGAATCGAAAATTACCAGCTTTTGCATTTCAATTTACAATACAAAGCTGTCAGTAGAAAATTTGGCATAAAATTACTGAACTGATTGTGAACTGCTGGTCGAATGAACCTAAATTCGGTTGATTTTTCAAAGAAAAAAAAGAAAAAATCTTCACCCATACGATGACGTTTAACGTTTAA